>NW_026090198.1:0-37186 GCF_024586455.1 Bactrocera neohumeralis
TAATCCCCAAAATCCCATGACGGATATCAAAGTGAGTCGTATCGATTCCTTTTAGTATTTCATTTTTCAATTCTCAATTTCTGCATATATGTATATTATTACCATGAAAATTTTGTGATAAATTCTTTTAACTTGCATAGAATAACTCATCAATATATAAAAATGCTGACGATATAGATGAATTCATTGCTACAATAAATAAAACAATGAAATAAGTATTTCACTAAATTGTAATTTGATACTATTTCCTGTCACTTGTAAATATTATTAACGAAATGTAAACAAAATAAAATTAATTCCCATACCAATTCTTGGTATTGATACAATTGTAAAAACAAATAATGTAAAGTACTTAATAAGCATTTTTTAAACAATGAAATAAGTATTTCACTACATTGTAATTTGATACTAATAATGTAAAGTACTTAGTAAGCATTTCTTATGGTAAATTGTAAACTTTCATTTTAAGAAATACTTTTCAATAAAATCAGTCTGTTGCTGCACTCCTTCAGCGTCACTTCGCTGTAATAAAAATAAGCCTTTGCATTTTCTTTTTTTTTAAAACCCGTTATCGGCGGTTAAAAACAAAATTCGCGCACACTTTTTACTGATAAATGACATTACGATTTGAATTTGAATTATACTTACATACATACATATGTGCATATGTAATTATGCGCTGATATGTAGATGCGTATCAAAATTAAATGAAGTATTATTGTAATATGTATATTAAGTTTTTATCATATTATGATAGTATCTCATATATACATATATACATACATATGTATATTATATTTACAAACATATTCATCTACATATGAAATTATAATACATACATTCTCAAACATAAGAAATATTTTAATAAATAACTCTTAATTGCACATTAACTACAAATATTGTATTGAAAATTGCATAATTTAGTTAGAATGATATAAATTATGCATATATTCATAGAAATACGCAAAATGATAATCACATCAATTAACATGATGGCATGTGAGCATATATCGGGTGATTTTTTAAGAGCTTGATAACTTTTTTTAAAAAAAAACGCATAAAATTTGCAAAATCTCATCGGTTCTTTATTTGAAACGTTAGATTGGTTCATGACATTTACTTTTTGAAGATAATTTCATTTAAATGTTGACCGCGGCTGCGTCTTAGGTGGTCCATTCGGAAAGTCCAATTTTGGGCAACTTTTTCGAGCATTTCGGCCGGAATAGCCCGAATTTCTTCGGAAATGTTGTCTTCCAAAGCTGGAATAGTTGCTGGCTTATTTCTGTAGACTTTAGACTTGACGTAGCCCCACAAAAAATAGTCTAAAGGCGTTAAATCGCATGATCTTGGTGGCCAACTTACGGGTCCATTTCTTGAGATGAATTGTTCTCCGAAGTTTTCCCTCAAAATGGCCATAGAATCGCGAGCTGTGTGGCATGTAGCGCCATCTTGTTGAAACCACATGTCAACCAAGTTCAGTTCTTCCATTTTTGGCAACAAAAAGTTTGTTAGCATCGAACGATAGCGATCGCCATTCACCGTAACGTTGCGTCCAACAGCATCTTTGAAAAAATACGGTCCAATGATTCCACCAGCGTACAAACCACACCAAACAGTGCATTTTTCGGGATGCATGGGCAGTAGCGCCATCTTGTTGAAACCACATGTCAACCAAGTTCAGTTCTTCCATTTTTGGCAACAAAAAGTTTGTTAGCATCGAACGATAGCGATCGCCATTCACCGTAACGTTGCGTCCAACAGCATCTTTGAAAAAATACGGTCCAATGATTCCACCAGCGTACAAACCACACCAAACAGTGCATTTTTCGGGATGCATGGGCAGTTGGCCACCAAGATCATGCGATTTAACGCCTTTAGACTATTTTTTGTGGGGCTACGTCAAGTCTAAAGTCTACAGAAATAAGCCAGCAACTATTCCAGCTTTGGAAGACAACATTTCCGAAGAAATTCGGGCAATTCCGGCCGAAATGCTCGAAAAAGTTGCCCAAAATTGACTTTCCGAATGGACCACCCAAGACGCAGCCGCGGTCAACATTTAAATGAAATTATCTTCAAAAAGTAAATGTCATGAACCAATCTAACGTTTCAAATAAAGAACCGATGAGATTTTGCAAATTTTATGCGTTTTTTTTTTAAAAAAAGTTATCAAGCTCTTAAAAAATCACCCGATAAAAATATAAGCAAACATACGTCTGTAATAGCAATGCATGTTTCTGAGCATTTTCATTAAATGCTCAGCTCTGTTCACGCGCCACTGTTAAGATTTCTCCTTCTAAGCTAGCTGTGGTGAAATGCACTCATCGCATTTTGTTAGCTTTTGACAGTTCACACGCTTGTCCGTTGTTGGACCTTCTCTATAAAATATACGTTCTCTGGTACAGTAGATCATGCAGTAATTTATCTGGGCTCTCGACTGTTTGCTGCTGGACAAGCTTATGTAGCACTTATGCCGGTATTCTGCAAGCAGTCTCAAGTCTCTAATAGAGACGAATCTGTGGTGAAATCTATTTTGAAACTATTTGGTATTCTGGCGAGTTTGTCTCATCTCTAATTGAGCCATATCAGTCTGTAACTTGTTATGTGCTTTGCAGCAGGTCATAGAAAAATAAGAACACAACAAAGGCTGATGATGTTGGACTATTTTACTTTATGATGAAAAAACGAGAGGAGGAAGAGAGGTAATGTATTAATATTTATAATTTTGCAATAATGGGTAATAAGGTGCATATCTTCTAGCTACATTCGCAGGCGCAATCTGACTGTTTTGCGAAACAAAAAAGATCCGTTTTTATACGAAGAGAACACATTCAGGAAGTTCTTCCGATTTCCCCAATCTTTGTGCTGGGATCTCATTAATCAACTCAAGCCGTATGACCAACAGCAAACATCGATTCCATTTGAACTTCTGATGAGTTACATTTTAACCTTAAAGAAACAGTATATTTTCATGCAATCAAATTTCTCTAGTTTATTTCAGTTTTATATTTTTTATGCAATGGCTCATATCAGTGTTGCGTGGGAAATGCATATTTCGCGGTGATGAGCCAACCCACCAATACAATATATTTGTAAATTGGTGGTGGGTAAATTGCGTTATTCCTAATGTTGAAGAATACAATAGAATTAAATAAATTGTATTCCAATTTAAAAGAAAATAAATCGCTATACAATAATTTTATTCCAGATTTTATTCGAAATTTGGAATAAAGGGTGTAATTGGAGCAATTGATTGCACTCATGTTGGCATAATTGCACCTGCCTTTTGAAACACAGTTGTACCGCATGAATATATGAACAGAAAAGGTTATTATAGCATTAATGTTGAAGCGGTAAGTATTATATTCAATAACTAATTATTAACCAATTTTTCCAATAGGTTTGTGACGATGAACTAATTTTCCGGCACGTGAATGCAAAATTTCCCGGCTCATGTCATGACTCCGGTATATACTACTTCGCCAGCAAGGATAAAGTTAATAAGAGAACACTCTGATGGAGCTTTTAAATGGCTTTTGGGTGATTCGGGATATCCATTGGAGCCATGGCTTCTTTCACCGGTGGCAAACCCTGAAACACCAAATGAACAAAACTTCAATACTAGGCACATAAAAGCAAGAAACACGATTGAAAGAGCATTTGGAGTTCTAAAATCACGCTTTCGTTGCATTTCAAGAGAACGTACATATGACCGCTGCAAAGCACATAACAAGTTAGAGACTGATACGGCTCAATTAGAGATGAGACAAACTCGCCAGAATACCAAGTCTCAAAATAGATTTCACCACAGATTCGTCTCTATTAGAGACTTGAGACTGCTCGCAGAATACCGGCATAAAGTTTGAATACGGAAAGCTCTCTCCTCCTCGGCTTTTCCTTTCATTAAATCCATATAATTTCGGAACATTTCGTCCGTCGTCATTTTTTTACTACGGGACGATGACGGAGTGCAATCATTGGACGCATCCGAAGTCGTATTTAGAGGTGACAGTGCAGCTGTGAAAACTACTTCTTCCTAAATTAGAAAAAGATAAAAACAATTATAAATCCTGCACACTCATATTGGTCTTTCTTGCTATTCTTACCTCTGTGCCAATGGTTGGTACATCAGCCAACCCATCAACCGCAATTGACCCTAACGTTTCTAACGCTCTCTGCTCCGTTTCAGAGAGCTCACTTGTTAAGCTGGGACCGTCTCCTGTCACCAGCTTGTGCGCCTTGGCTTTCCTTGCGCGTGACCTTATTTGGTTTTTCCAATGGCTCAGATTCTGTAAATCAAAGGACATAAATACATACATATGCCAATATCTATGGTTAAATATTACCTCTCTCCATTTTATGGGGTTCCGGGTGGGCCCTTTTAGGGCATTTAATTGCACGGAGAGTTCCGCCCAAAGCTCATCCATTCTTTTCGGCCGCGATGGGTCGTTTTTGTGTAACTTTATCTCCGGGTGCACCCGCACAAAGTTAAGATAGTACTCTATTTGCTCCTTCGAGGTGCGCAACACTTTATTATGATCTGTAAAAAAGATATATTATACATATACTATAATAATCATAAAATAATGAAATTTATATTGTTTACATTTACTTACCTTCCTTTTCCATTATTATCAAATATAAGGATGAACACATGTGTTAATCGATAACTGTGTTGTTAAATTTTTTCATATTTACTTAACAATTGATTCAGATAAAACGCATATGTTAAGCATTTATTATAAACTATTTCAGTATTAGTTTTCAATAATTGTACTGTGCAATTATTAAGAAGAAGTTTTACTGCTGAAATTTTATGAAAAAAAAAACTAATTGCATGTAATTGTTTCATACATTACGATTGTGCACTTGCACTCATCTCTAATCAGCTAAACTAAACAGCTGATTGCTGCCCTTCTTTTCACCATACTATTTGGAGAATATTTTTGAGACTGTATCTGCCAGAATACCAAAATGAGACATCCTGACTAACAGAGTCACTAAATTACGATTGTCTCAATTAGAGACATGAGACAATCGTGACAAGCAGAATACCGGCATTAGTCGTTGTAGATCTTTGGACGGTGCTCGAATTGAAGAATTAGACTGTTCAAAGTTGACAGGTAAAACCCCATGTAACATTGAAGCTTTAGAAGAAATGATTCGATTAAGAAGTAATACTATAATTCGTAAAGTCGTCAATAGAACTTGGTCGCAAGTAATATAACAATTAGTCAATGAAAGGTTACGAGTAGATATTAAATGCTGCCTAATTATCGATTTACTTAACCCATACTTCATGTCATAGTTCATATTTTAACAAATTTGAGGTTTCTCAAATTAAACTAAAATATAAAATTAAATTACTTATATAGCGAGTTATGCAAAACGGACCTAATTTTCCTTACACTCGTGGTTCCAAAATATAAATTAAGACAATAATAACATACTAAAGAATAAAAAGAGTCCGGATTTCCTGTAAAAAGCCGAAGAGAACTAGTTGAGAGGAGTGAGTTTGTAACGAGCTCAAAAAATGCCAGTACAAGGACAGGAGCGAAGCTTGGTCTTGAAGCAAGGCCTGGCAATAAACTGAACTGAAGATAAGCTTAGCTCCAGGTAGTCAAAAACACTACCGGCGTCGGGAACCAAATCCTGCAGCCAAAGTATGGCTACAAAACAGAAGTGAGAAGGAGATGCCAACAGTGTTGGTTCTATTAGTGCGTCGGTCAGGGATTGACCTAATATTAATGCAAAAGCCAACAAATGAGGAGCTTATATTGAAGTCCACTGATTGCGCGAAATCGGTTTTAGCTCGAACCGCCAGCAGCAGCACCGACAGAGGGCAGCTGAAAGGTTAAGCTGTCAGCCAAAAGACCGAAGATAAAGGGAGTGACGGCCGCTAAATTTTTTGCTGTATTGTAATTAATGTGCTGAATGAAGGAGATACCACAGAAAAAACTAGCAGGACTGAACAGAAATGGGTCCAAGCTGCGCTGAAAGTACTATTAAGTATGCCGGGTGGTACCGTAGCCAAATGAAAATTAAAGTATGTCACGATGAGAGATCAGTCTAATTTGATACGGCTGTACCACCGCAGCGGACCTGCAATCCATTTCTGCCCACAAAAGGCTACGCATTTGTAAAGTCCTTCCAGGATTAGGAACGTACTTAAAACTGAAGCATCAGTCTTATTTAGACTTCCTAAAGCGACCTTATTTTAGATAGAATGTGGAAGAGATGTTATTGTTTTTAATTCGAGGTTTTTTTTCACTTCCTTCTTTCTTCTAGCACTGTGCCCATTCATCTGTTTATCATCTGTCATTTGGTTTCAATCAACTTAATTGATATTAGCTGCGCAAAGTTTAAATTGGTTGTGGAATGTTTTGTGAATTTTTTGTTGCATTTAATTTTTTTCTTATTTCAAATGCATAGTGAAAACTAACTAATGATAGACTAAATAATCGATTGTTGATTGTTGCCTGCGTTTTTACATCGAAAAACATGTGAATTTCTGCTCTCATTATGCAAGGGAGCTTAAAAAAAATCATTTAAAATAATATTACTTTTTAATGTTAATAAATAAATCTATATCACCTGAAGCATTATTATGTTCTCGCAACATGTTGTATAACAGTTATGTTGAACTAACGGAACTTCGTATTCACAATTATATTAACATTATTAATTATTATTATCATTGTATATGTCGGAACGCTAATACTTGTGTTTTATATGTCAGTGGACACGCGTATGGCGAAGTGCTAATATTTTGTACCCGTAGGCAACTGTATACATCAGAGAGTCTTTTGAAGTAGGCGAAGTATAGGCGGCATAGTAGCAGAAATAGGGCAACTTTTACTGACTGAGGTTTGATCGTATTCTGCGAACAGAGAGAAGAGAGGTAGGTGCTTTAGTAATAAAATTTGTAAAGTGAACTTATTGTACTACAGTTAAATAAAACTGTAAAGTGTTTAGTTATGGAATCTTCTACGAACAAAATCTCCGACATATGTAAAATTGATCAAGGAGGCGTTTTTTTCTTTTTCGAATTTTTTTTGCTTTATTTTTTTAATTTTGTTTGAATTTTTTTTTATTTGTCTGTTTGAATTATAGCATATTCTATTTTTTTGCTGTAAAATGTTTCTCACCTGCAGATGCAATATGTATTCTCATTATTATTTACCGCTTACTTTTGCTGCGTGATATTTATTGAATTTGGTTTCGGTTTTCGCTTTTTTCGCAATTACATGAAATTACCACTTTTCCGCTCAAAAGTCGCCAAAGTTATACAAACCACCATGTCTGAGTTTTTTTTTACAGTCGGTCAAAGTTTTAATTTTTTGGTCGAAGGGAGCATTATACTATATGAAAAAATGTTGTAAGTTAATGTCTGAGAGAATTCTTATGGTCAGAGTTGTGTTGGATGAGGATTATTTTTGTGGAAGATCTTAACCCTCTAACTGGTTTCTTTATAGGTCAATTTGACCCTTTTTTCGAAAAAATCAAAAAATATCCTTTAAAAAAGGACATTTAAGGATTAAAATATTCTACGAAAATGTTTGGCGGAAAATTTCAGTGGGGGTGCCCAAAGACACCATTGTTGTAAATAAAGCTGTTTACGATTGATAAAAAAATTATAATTTTGTTTTAATAGTGGTTTATTATAGTATGCAAATGTTTGTTTTTTTGCTTCAGCAGTAGTAGGACAATGGATTAAAGATTAAACTTAATATGCTTTCCTGTATTTAGCTTGACGTGAATGTTCCGATGTGTCAAGGTTTGGGATTTACCTTTTAATCCTTCTTCCAATACATTTATATCCTGATGAAACCTTTCACCGTGTTCATCTGAAACCGCTCCAAGGTTTTCTTTAAAAAAATTGAGATGAGAGTGCAGAAAATGCAGCTTTAGTGACATCTTAACGCCAATATTGTTAAAACCGATTAGCATGCTTTCAATATTTTCTGCATAGTTTTGTGCTTTTGAGTTTCCAAGGAATTCTGATATAACCAGCTGCATAAAGTCAAAGCTGTCTTTTGCATATCCGACAGATGACCATAAAATTCTTCATCTTGTAATAATTTTCTTATATCGGGTCCAACGAGCATTCCTAGAAAAGGTAGTTTACATTAAATGAAATAAATTATTTCTTAAAACCGTATTTTACCTTCTTTTAATTTTGCTGCAGATAATCTGGGGAAATTTGTTTGAATGCGTTTGAAAGCATATTTAAGTGTATTTAAGCTTTTAATAAATAAACCACGCCCAACTAAATATGCAGCGGCGGAAGTATGACCTTATCTTTTAGGACAAGAGATTCATGGATTACATTTAAGTTACCAATAAAATTTTCTTTACGTTCTTCGAAATATTTAATATGATAATGGCTGCTGGTAGCACGTGAATCCCGTTTACAAAGAAATCACATATATTTTGTGTATCCTGTTTGCATTCCAGCAAATATTGCAATCATTTTGAAGTCTGCGCATACTTCCATTTTATATTTATAGTATTCAATTTTACATATTTAAGAGATTTGAAATATTTGCGTACGTTTTTTTTTGTGGAATACGCAACCGGTATTGATGGATGCTGATTTCCATTGTGCAGTAAAACTGCTTTTAAGCTGTGTTTTGAACTATCTATAAATAGTCGCCAAGCGGAAGAGTCCAGTGGAAGCTTTAGATATTTTAGAACCTCTTCAATACTGCAACAGTATACAAATTCTTCTGATTTTTTAAAATAACTTTCCAAATCGGCGTGTCTTTTTCTTGGCAATGTAACTTTTACATCGGCTTTTATCAAATTCCTGTTTTTCAATCTGGAACATAATATTTCAGCTTTCTCTTTTGTTAGTCCTAAATCTCTTACAAGATCTTCAAAATAAGCTTGGCCTATCAAATTAGGACATATGTTTAAACCACCAGGAGGCAAGTAACTTATATCTGATATGTTTTCAACCGCCGCTGTTATTTCTGTATTGGCGTATGTCATATTGGCCGAAAATGTACATATGTGTAGGCGGTTGAGGCACCGGAACACCTTCACAGCGCACTTCTGGTAAAATGATATTATTTGTTGCTTCGTATGTCATTATCGCGTAGGCACTTTGGCTTCTAGAGCAGTCAATTTCCTACAAAACTGTGAGTTTCATCATTCATAATATTTTATTTTTCATTGAGTTATAAAATTCATAAGAAATAAAAAATTTTCCCAAAAATAATCAAACTTTAACTGTTAATATCTTTTGAACGTTTGGGTTTACGAAAAAATCATAATAGACCTTTGTTGTAGAGCATTCAATTTCCTACAAAATCTAAGGAACAAGATATTTTTTCAAGTAGTTGGAAGCAAAATATAAATTTTTCTATCTGATAATAAGAAAAAAAAAGAAAACTGTGTGTAGGAAGACCTTCCCGTTACAATTAAAAACTCATGTTTGGAAAGGCTTTCTTAGAGGTGTCTAGGAACCTATTTTTCCGAGTACCAAACGAAAAAAATTTTTTTTTTTTTGGATCACTCTAATAAACATACATATGTACATACATAAATGAATTTGTGAAAATATGCGCTTTATTCCGCTTCAATAACAATAATGTTGAGTGTGACATTTTGTCAGGCATCAGGGACAAGCACATGCACACTTACTCAAAATCGCATAAATACCATGCACATGCGTTAGGGTGGCAAGAAAAACACATCACTAATGTTTGTATAATCACATTTAATCGCAGGAAACTAAATAATAACCAAAAACAAATACTCGCACACTCACACACACCCGCGCACAATCATATTAATTTGCGCACTCAATAAAGCTCTTTGTTTAAATGCATAACCATGTAATGAATAACAAATGTTGTTACAATTATATCCGCTGTTAATGAAAATCAAACGCGCATTAATACGCATAAGCAGCAGAGGAAGCAATAACAAGAACAACATTTACAACGTACGCATAATTAGGAATATTAGCCGAAATACATTTATGCTGGCAAAAATGTGCCTTAAATGAAAGTGGCAAGGGGAAAAAACACTAACAAAAAATTTAAATGTTAAAAGCAAAAAACAAAAATTACATTCAATAAAATGAACTAAAAAAAAATTTAAAAAATAAACGAAAAATTAAATAAAAGCTAATCAAGTAAATATTACCTATTTAATTAAATTAGCGTATTCTTGAATATAAAATAAAAGAAAAAGTAAAAAAGAACTAAGTTCGGGTGCATCCGAAGATTTACACTCTTGCAAATTGCTGGAATCAAAGCCAAGGAAATACCTCATGATGTAAAACGTCAACCAGAGGTTCGGAATATACCATATATCACTTATACACTGACCTACGTAAGTATATAAGTATTTGGCATATGATTTGTTAGAAAAACCAAAATCATTATACGTAGTCATTATACAAAATCAGGCGGATATTCATAAATCCTGGTAACGGTCATATGGGGGCTAGGTGAAGTTTTCGCTTAACTGTATTCATTTTAAGCACTGTTCTGAGTGAAATACGTTCTGAAATTTTCATTGAGATAGCTCAAATATTGGCCGATATATCCAAGATAAAATCTCCAGGAAGTTCGAAAATCTTTATATTAGGTATATGGGGCTCAGGGACCCGATTTCACCCATTTTGGATATTCAGAATTACAACTGCAGGAAAAGGATTCTGTCTGAATTTTTTTTTGCATATCTCGCACATTGACCCATATGTTCGATCAAAAGTCAACTATAGGTACTGGGGTTCACATATTTGGTACTTAGGGTCTTGAATAATTTTGGTTGCATTTGAACAATTTTTTGTCATAAAGTTGCATACACTAAAGGTTTTATTTGTGCAAAGTTGAATCCCATTATATTAATTGCTTCATGATTTCTGTACTGGAAAGTAAAAAAATCAAGTGGAATTTAAAATTGTGCTATATGGGAAATAGACGTGGTTATTGCACAGCGTGACATGGGAATATGAAAAGAATGACACGTTCCAAATTTTGCCGAAATTGGGCCGTTGGGTCCCGAGATATGGGATTTCAAAAAGAAGTGGGCGGTGCCACCCTCATTGTCCACGCTCCGAAAAAGCCTTACGATACCATCCCGGCTGCAAATTTTTACGTTTCTGGCGCATTTAGTTATCGATTTATCTTTTCAACTTTCTCGTCACCCTGATCATTTATATATGTATGTATATTTAACCCTATATATCTATCTCGTTAGTTTTAGGTGATACGTACAACCGTTAGGTGAACAAACCTGTAATACTCTGTAACAACTGGTTGCAAGGGTATAAAAATAAAATTGTCCTTTTTCAAATAATATTTTATTTCAGATAATTTTAGTTTCGTTTTCTAAAAATAAATATTAAATATTTTGCCATAAAAATTTGACTTTTAATTTTTATATAAAAAATATTTTATTCAAGTAAGGAAGAGCTAAACTCGGGTATAACAGAACATTTCATACCCTTTCAAATTGTCACATAAGGCTTGTTTAAAGACCTTCTATACCATCTTGCGGGTAAAATTTAATGTCTATGGCGTAGTTGATTTATTGCGCTTTTAGTAGTTTTGAACAGTACTGTAATATCGGGAGTGAATGGAGTTATAATCCGATTTCATCCGTTTTCACACTATCGCTAGGAGTGCTTACAATATCTGCGAAAAGCGAATTTGCTTGTTGTTTCTTTAATGTTGAAAAATCTCCAGCTTTTTTGAGACAAGTTAACTGGGAATGCGTGAAAAATAAAATTGCCTGTACACCGAAAAATGAAATAACGACCGCTCGCGAATGTTCTTCTTACACAATTGAATTCTTTATTTCAGGAATTTTATGACTTAGCCTAAACCTTAACCTAACGGCATAAACTAACGGGACGCGTAAGTATGTATTTATATAAAAGGGGTAAGTAGAATCCATTTCGTTACATTTTAGTATGGTGAGTAAATAAAACAGTATTATTAGGGTGAGTACTTTATATAAAATAAACTTTAACATTTTAATTCAAATATTTAGTATAAAATTAATTCATATACATTAATTTAGTGTTAGTGTTATTTAAAAATAGTATTTATGTTTAAAGGGTGTCGCTTGACGCAACACCGGCCGCCTTGACAGGATCATGATCCTTCAATGTTCTCAAAGAAGCGCAACCAGCGCTTTTGCTCCAGCATGGTGATTTCGAAAGTGCAGGAACCGTAAGTAAGTCGTAACGAAGTGCGAATTTTTTTGTAGTACCTAATAGTGGAAATTTGGCATCGTATGGGAGAGGTGAATTTAAAAGGCGACCTCCTACTCGGATTAATTTGAATGATAGCGACATATCCGAGTACTCATGCAAGAACGGATTTAGTGTTTGCAAGTTTGCCGGTAGCGTGGTGCCCTTAGTCAGTTTTTGGATTTCATTTGCAAATTCCGAATGTTGAATCACCTGAACAATTTTCAAAAACTCAAGTGTAATTCGTTAGATGTCAGATCCCTACCCTCCGTAGGCACTTTTGGTCGTCTGATCCATCGTAGTAAATATGCGACCACACGAAGCAATTTTCTATGAGAAGAGAATTTTTCAATGAGGTCCAATATTGAATTTTTCTCAGTGGTCGAAATTAATGTAAATGCATTTTTCTTCTTCTCTAATGCTTCGTCTTCTGGTGAGAGCTGGAAGTGGGTGTTAATTGGCCATAATGCAGGGTCTTCTAGGAGGAACTGTGGACCGCCAAACCATATCGAATTATTCAATTCGTCCACGTTACAACCCCGAGACTCTTGGTCCGCAGGATTTTGTTTTATGGCACATGCCGCCAATGTACTTTGTCAGTCAACTCTTGGATTTCGGACACTCTATTTGCGACGAAGGTTTGCAATGAGGAAGGATGTGTTTATATCCAATGCAAAACAATTTCGGAGTCTGTCCAAAATTAAATTTTTCGAAATGTCGATTTAACATAGGCGCAACTCTTGACCATAACTTTGAAAGAAGATGTGCTGCCGAGAGCTCAAGACGCGGAAGAGATTTGGTCTTCAGCGGAGCCACTCTACACTTTGCAGTAAGCAGCATACATATAATACCACTAGCAGATTGGCTTCGTATATACAAATATGCAGCATCCGTACGCTCTTATTGAAGCGTCGGAGAAGCCATGTATTTGGCAGATGGCACTCGATACTACGATTACGTAACGAGGAATGCTAATTGTTGAAAGCTGCATGAGGTTGGCTTTGAAATTCTGCCAGCTAGTGTCGAGGCGCAATGGAATCGACTCATCCCAATCTAGTTTTTGAGTCCAAAGCTCTTGCAATAAGATTTTTGCTTTGGCAACTAGTGGGGCTAATAATCCAAGAGGATCGAAAAGGCGAGCTGAAACTGATAATATGTTTCGTTTACTGGCTCGCAGATCATTAAAATTGTCATCTAAAACAAATCGAAACAAATCCTCTTTCGGCAACCAATGGATTCCCAACGTTTTAGTGGAATTTTTGTCATTGAAGCTTAATGACTTTTCAGTGCAATTACTGTCGAAAAATTTAGGGTGGTTCGAAAACCATTTCGTTAAGGTGAACCCGGCCGAGTTTAATATTTTAATTACCTCACTCTCAAAAGATCTAGAGACTCGAAATTTTCGGATCCTGTTAATAAATCATCAACATAAAAGTCTCTTTTAATGGCCAATGAACTGAGTGGATATTTAATTGTATTGGCATCACTGAGCATTTGCAAACACTGTGTTGCGAGAAATGGAGCAGGCGCAGTGCCGTAAGTTACGGTGTTAAGTCGAAAAATCTGTATTTGCTCTGAAGGATGCTCTCTCCACACTTTAAGTTGACAATTTCTGTCCTTTTCATGCATAATTATTTGGCGATACATTTTAGTAATGTCCGCTGTTAGTGCATACTTATGTAAGCGAAAACGAAGGAGCGTTGAGTATAACTCTTCTTGGATGGTTGGACCTACCATCAGAAGTTCATTCAATGCTATTTGAGTTGAAGATCGATTCGAAGCATCAAAGACAACACTTAACACGCATTGATGCGGAATGAAGTAGTGTGGCTCACTCGGGATCTTATTGTTTGTTGGGCTCATGTGACCCAGTGCTTTATATTCATTCATGAAGTCCAGATACATTCTACGAAGTTCTGGATCTTTCAATGTTCTCCTCTCCAGGGCCTGAAACCGCCGAACTGCGGTTTCATAGGAATAACCGAGTAACTTACGGTCAGATTTAAAGGGCATTCTGACTTGAAGCCGTCCTGAAGGCAATACTTCAGTTGTGTTAACGAAAAATTGTTCACACTCTTTTAGTTCTGGTGTGAACTTGTCGCCATTTATTTCCGAAGGAAGTTCCTCCAGAGCCCAGAATTTTTGGACTACTGGATCTATGGACGTTAATTCGTCTTCAGTTTGGCATAATGTGCTAGTTGCTTCGGGAGGAGGACTAAGACTGCTGACATATTTGCCAGACACGATCCATCCCAAAAGAGTTTTCTGTAGCGTTGGTTGATTAGGGCCAATTTTAATTTGGCCAACCGCTAACAGATCGAAAAAGGTTTCTGCACCCAATAAGATGTCAATCTTTTGGGATGTGTGGAATTCTGGATCCGCCAATTCAATATTGTGCGGAATTTTCCAACCATTAACATTAATGGTATGGTCGGGATGATTAGCCGAAATGCATCGCATAATCCAGAATTCCGCCGAAAATTCATAATTATTAACCCGAGACTTAATAAACGCGCTTAATTTGGCCCCGACCTTTGTACTGGAATTTCCAATTCCTACAATATTTAAGGTCCTGTTTTGACGACGAATCCTCAGTTTTTGGGCCAAATCGTCTGTCATAAAATTGACTTGTGATCCTGAGTCCAGTAAGGCTCTTGCAGGTAGGTACTCTCCACAGCTGGTCCTCACCAGAATAACTGCTGTTGCCAACATTACCCGATCAGGCATACTCGATGTATGCATGGCATGTGTAGTTTTTGTTGGTTGCGGATGAGCTTCAGCAGCAAAGGAAACGGGATACTGGTGAAGTAACGTTTGATGGGATCGATTGCACACACGACATCGATCCGCTCTGCACTTGGAAACCGTATGTCCCTTACGCAAACAATTTATGCATAAGGGCACCGATTTGACATACTCAAATCTCTGTTGCACAGAGAGGGTTTTAAAAGTGGGGCAAGCAGATGTGTAGTGGTCCTTTGATTTACACTGCTGGCAAAGAGGCTGCTTTGTGTTTGCAGCTACTAACGACGATTTGATCCTTTCCGATTTGGTTCCTGTCATGTGACTCGTGCTGATTGCAGCTCAGGGCTTCGTTCACGAACATGATGCTCCTTCTGCTGATAATTGCTGAAATCTTCTATTCAGGGTGGCTCCACAGTCCTTCCATAATGGTAGCTTGTCGTAATCCAGCTGTTCTTCCCACTTTGATCGGGTGGCAGAGTCTATTTTTGTCATGACCATGTGTATGATAATCGCATTTGTAATTTGTTAGTCATCGCCCAGCGATAGTAATGAGTCATACACAGCCGACACTTCATCGATCATCGCTCGCAATGAGGGTGCCGATGGTTTTTGGATAGTTGGCAAGTCAAAAAGTATCGAAATTGTACCCAGAGCCTCTCCAGATAGACAATTAACCAGATGGTTAAATTTTTCAATATCTGGGATATTTGGATCATTGTGAACCAAACTCTCAAACAAACTCATAAAATTTTTAAATTCGGAATATTCTTCCTTGATTTTCGGCAAATTCATTTTTGGGAGCCTTGAGCTGTGAGATGTCGCGAAAGATGTGTTCGCAATAGACGTTCTACTTTTTGCTAAAATTGTTTTAATTATAGATTTTGTTTCTACAATTATGTCCTCTAACTCCCCTCGGGCCATGTCGTCTTCATCAATCTCTTCAATTTTAGATTGACACTTCATCAACTTTTCACTGTGTGAGTTTAATATGTCGAGACGACATTCCAACTCAATTGGATCTAATGACATGGTTTTTTCCAGAAGACCCGTCTTTATACGCAAAATGCTACTTTTCGCCACCGTCCTTTGACGCTTTAAAGATTTTAAGTCGATCAACTCCTTACTTGGAGAGAGGTTGGCGATAGTTGGCTTTGGCTTGCTCATGTTTGTTTGTCAAAATTAAATTTTCAAAAGAGAACGATATACTATAGGTTGGCAACAGATATAATAGGAATCGATTACGAAAACGAAATAAAAAATATCGATTTCCAATTATCCGAAAGCCTAACCGATAATATTCGTAATGAGCACAATGTTTTTTGCAAACGAGAAGTTGAAAACTGTGTGAAAACACACTGATCAAATAGCAAAATTTTTTTTTGCTTTTGCAAATTATTAAAAAAATCGCACCTTAATGTTTATTGTATAAGACATAATATAAACGCTACCGCAAATCGTTTGATCCTCTTTTTTATTTATGTCAATATATGCATGTATATAACGTAAGTATATACACGTTTGCTTTTTGCCAATTATTAAAAAAAAATCGCACCTTAATGTTCAAGTGAAGCGATCATAGACGCTATCACGAATCCCTCTATCCCTTTTTCTTTCACGTCAATATATGTGTACGTATGTATATACGTGTCCAACTATTATATAGGTATAATGAATATAAGCATATAAAAGTGTAAAAAGGGAGAGTCAAACACTGAAAGGGTGCAAATGTCAATTATTGTTATTTATTTTCTTTGTTTGCACCACTTTCAATGATTCGCACTCGTTACCTGTTGTGAATGCGTAGGCGTTTTGCCTGCGTTCACTTCCCTGGTGCAGTGGAGGCAACAGCAGCTCATTCCCACGAAGGAAGTAGGTGTTGAAGCAGCAGAGATGTCGTTGGCAGCAGCGATGGTGTCAGCAGCAGCAATGTCGCTACCGGCAGCGATGTTATTCGCTGAAGCGTTATTGTTAGCGGCAGCGATGTTGTTAGCGACAGCGTTGTTCTTAGCGGCAGGGATGTTGTTAGCGACAGCGATGTTATTAGCTGAAGCGTTGTTGTTAGCGGCAGCGATGTTGTCAGCGGCAATCGATGCTTTTAGTAGCAGAGGTAGAAACAGTACGATGTAGTACAGTACTTTGTAGAAAACGGCAAACTTGTGTATAAAAACGGCAAACGATTTTTTTTTTAACGGGTGTTCAATAAATACTTTTATACCGGTACTTCACCATGTATCGAAACGGGACAGTGATTTTGGTTTGTACGCTACGGCAGATTTTGCAGAATTTTTTAACGGGTGTTTAATAAATACTTCTATACCGGCACTTCACTTTCAATCGGTACTTTAAGTTAACGGCACTAAAAAACGTTTTATTATTATTTTTTTTGGGTTTGTAATTTAAAAAAGGAATAAATTTTTTTTTTTTAATTTTAACTTTTTACAGAACTTTTATGTGAATGTAAATTTCACCACTTTTGCCAAAATACAAATTGAAATACTTATGTGCCTTTACTTTTGCACTCCACTGTACTCACCACCCGTTTTGAACTTGACGTACGTACTGTATATGTATGTATATTTGTACATATGTACGTGGTTTCTTTACCGCACTTATTTCGGAAATTTTTTTTTCTTTTCGCACTTAGGTATACATACATACATATATACTTATATGTGCATATATTTGCTTTGATGCACCGGTAAGTATTGATATATGTATGTACGAATCTATGTATTTGCCGAATGGAATTTTCCGCACTCCACTTCACTTATGTACATATTTCTATCTTTTTAATTTTTAAATTTTGAACGTTTATGTGCTGTATATTATTTTATCCCACTATCACTGCTTATGTACATGTACGTACATACATACAATGTATATGCACTTATATATGTTGCTTTTTAAACACTCTGTGAATCTTTTCACTTTCACAGCAATAATTTGTAACAAAAATTTTGTGTAAACTTAACACGTTTTGTTCACTTTTTTTTGGAAGTTACGTTTGTATATTTTGTTTTTGATGTTTTCCACTTTACTTAGCCGACGACAACCGACAATCGCGAAACGAAACGCGCACAGGCAATTAAAACCGAAAATTGTATTTGCAAAAATGCGATATTTGAGAAAATTGTTTTAAATTGTTATTTATTAAACTTTAAACTTTTTTGTTTAACTTTTATCACGCACTATTGTCCCTGCTCGGGCGCCATGAAAAATCTCAAGCTTTTTTGAGACAAGTTAACTGGGAAAGCGTGCAAAATAAAATTGCTTGTACACCGAAAAATGAAATAACGACCGCTCGCGAATGTTCTTCTTACACAATTGAATTCTTTATTTCAGGAATTTTATGACTTAGCCTAAACCTTAACCTAACGGCTTAAACTAACCGGACGCGTAAGTATGTATTTATATAAAAGGGGTAAGTAGAATTCATTTCGTTACATTGTAGTATGGTGAGTATATAAAACAGTATTATTAGGGTGAGTACTTTATATAAAATAAACTTTAACATTTTAATTCAAATATTTAGTATAAAATTAATTCATATAACATAAAAAATAAAACAATGCGTTTTTATAAGCAGCACTATGTGCTTCTGTTGAGCTTTATTACAAAACTGACTACACTTAACTTTAAGGTTTATAATCTAACCTATGCTTGAGCCGGCCTACGTGACCAAAGATGCTTGGTCAGCTAAAAGGGTTTGCGCGTGTAGCGCTCACCTGCAGCTATTTGGTTTTGGGGGAGAAGACATGGTTGCGCGTGTTTCGCTCACTTAAGAATTTAGCGGATGCGCGTTTAGCGCAGTTGCACTTTTGGTTGTAATAGGACTCCAAAGTATGCAAACGGTTTGTATGTTTCTAGCATATAATGTGGGAATGGAATTTATGTAGAAGTTCATAAAATATTGTGTTAACTTATACATTAGTTTAGTGTTATATTTAAAAGTAGTATTTATGTTTAAAGGGTGTCGCTTGACGCAACAAATGGTTTAGGAGATATCTACATTTTAAAAGGGCGAACCAATTTAGTGCTTAGTAATGGTTTTTTTTATACGCTATTCAATTTAGTGGGCCTGACATTGTTCCGATTACGCCTATCTACGATTCCATAATTTTTCTTTCCCAAAAGACACGATAAAATATTTTTCACATGTCGGCATTTGAGTTTGTCGGTGTTTTGATTTTTCCGTATTTTAATTTGTCGGTATTTTGATTGTCGGAATTCTAAATTTCGATATTTTGTTTGTCGGCATTACGTTGAATTTTAAATAAATTTGAGATAAATTTAATCTCATTTAATAACATTATTTTGTTTAAATTGTTTTACTTAAATGCGTGGAAAAATTATATTATATAAAAAAAAATTTCGATAACGGCAAAATATTTCTACAGATATATTATATTTCATTATATAAAAAAAATAGTAAATGCTTATTTAATAAAAGCATAGAACAGCAACATAAAATTACCACCTTCATGAAAAAATAAAATATTTCATTGTAAAATGTTTATTTCTCTCTCTGAAACTCTTCTTATCTTTTTCTAACAGTGTGCACCGTTAAATTGCTGTTGTTGTATGAGGAAAACATAATTTTCTCATCAACCTTTACAAATTAGTACAGAAAAAAGTGTTTGTACAACAAAAAAAAATTTACCACAATTGTGGTTTTTAACTGCACACAGGAACGGTTAAATTACTTATACGCAGCGCACAACTCAATTGTGCGCGCTACTGGCTGGAACGTTATATTTTTTAGTAGTGCCATTGCATGTTTTACAATATATGTAAATACTTTGCTGTTTGGGCGTTTAAAAGAAATTAAGGAAATAAGAAATAAAAATTCGAAAACTTTCAAAAGCAGTTTGTGGTTTGAAAAGGACAAATGAAGTGACATTTTCTTTGGGTTTTTTGTAAAAGAAAAATGTTAAATTAAACTTAATGATAACTTGTTGTTTTTATACTCTCGCAACAAAGCTGCTAAAGAGAGTATTATAGTTTTGTTCACATAACGGTTGTTTGTAAGTCCTAAAACTAAAAGAGTCAGATATAGGGTTATATATACCAAAGTGATCAGGATGACGAGTAGAGTTGAAATCCGGATGTCTGTCTGTCCGTCCGTCTGTCCGTCCGTCCGTGCAAGCTGTAACTTGAGTAAAAATTGAGATATCGTAATGAAACTTGGTATACGTATTTATTGGCTCCATAAGAAGGTTAAGTTCGAAGATGGGCAAAATCGGACCACTGCCACGCCCACAAAATGGCGGAAACCGAAAACCTATAAAGTGTCATAACTAAGCCATAAATAAAGTTATTAAAATGAAATTTGGCACAAACGATCACACTAGGGAGGGGCATGTTTGGACGTAATTTTTTGGAAAAGTGGGCGTGGCCCCGCCCCCTACTAAGTTTTTTGTACATATCTCGGAAACTACTATAGCTATATCAACCAAACTCTATAGAGTCGATTCCTTCAAGCATTTCAATATACAGTTTAAAAATGGAAGAAATCGGATAATAACCACGCCCACCTCCCATACAAAGGTTATGTTGAAAATCACTAAAAGTGCGTTAACCGACTAACAAAAAACGTTAGAAACACTAAATTTTACGGAAGAAATGACAGAAGGAAGCTGCACTCAAGCTTTTTTTAAAAATTGAAAATGGGCGTGGCGTCGCCCACTTATGGACCAAAAACCATATCTCAGGAACTACTCGACGGATTTCAATGAAATTCGGTATTTAATATTTTCTTAACACCCTGATGACATGTACGAAATATGGGTGAAATCGGTTCACAACCACGCCTTCTTCCAATATAACGCTATTTTGAATTCCATCTCATGCCTTCTCTATATAATATATACATTAGAAACCAATGATGATAGCGGAATAAAACTTTACACAAATACGGTATTTGAAAAATATGTAAATGCGAGAGTATAAAATGTTCGGTGACACCCGAACTTAGCCCTTCCTTACTTGTTTTCTTTTATATGCGTAGTCTTTCTGCTTCTTTCACTTAATAAACAGTTACTTTTTCTATTTTTTTCCAAGCCAATATTTGCATGATTTAGTTAACCACAAGCACTCTTATATATAACACAGTCTTAATCAAATATTTTTATACTCTCGCAACAATGTTGCTAAGGAGAGTATTATAGTTTTGTTCACATAACGGTTGTTTGTAAGTCCTAAAACTAAAAGAGTCAGATATAGGGTTATATATACCAAAGTGATCAGGGTGACGAGTAGAGTCGAAATCCGGATGTCTGTCTGTCCGTCCGTCTGTCCGTCCCGTCCGTCCGTCCGTCCGTCTGTCCGTCCGTCCGTGCAAGCTGTAACTTGAGTAAAAATTGAGATATCGTCATGAAACTTGGTACACGTATTCCTTGGCTCCATAAGAAGGTTAAGTTCGAAGATGGGCAAAATCGGCCAACTGCCACGCCCACAAAATGGCGGAAACCGAAAACCTATAAAGTGTCATAACTAAGCCATAAATAAAGATATTAAAGTGAAATTTGGCACAAAAGATCGCATTAGGGAGGGGCATATTTGGACGTAATATTTTTGGAAAAGTGGGCGTGGCCCCGCCCCTACTAAGTTTTTTGTACGTATCTCGGAAACTACTATAGCTATGCCAACCAAACTCTACAGAGTCGTTTTCTTCAGGCATTTCCATATACAGTTCAAAAATGGAAGAAATCGAATATTAACCACGCCCACCTCCCATACAAAGGTTATGTTGAAAATCACTAAAAGTGCGTTAACGGACTAACAAAAAACGACAGAAACACTAAATTTTACGGAAGAAATTGCAGAAGGAAGCTGCACCCAGACTTTTTTTAAAAATTGAAAATGGGCGTGGCCTCGCCCACTTATGGACCAAAAACCATATCTCAGGAACTACTAGACCGATTTCAATGAAATTCGGTATATAATATTTTCTTAACACCCTGATGACATGTACGAAATATAGGTGAAATCGGTTCACAACCACGCCTTCTTCCAATATAACGCTATTTTGAATTCCATCTGATGCCTTCTCTGTATAATATATACATTTGGAACAGACAGACGGACGGACGGACGGACGGACGGACGGACGGACAGACGGACGGACAGACGGACGGACAGACAGACATCCGGATTTCGACTCTACTCGTCGCCCTGATCACTTTGGTATATATAACCCTATATCTGACTCTTTTAGTTTTAGGACTTACAAACAACCGTTATGTGAACAAAACTATAATACTCTCCTTAGCAACTTTGTTGCGAGAGTATAAAAAAAAGTGAGTCAAAGAAACAGAAATGACATCATAATCAAACCACAAACACTGTGCGTGAAAGGAAAATGAACGCAGAAGGCAATCTTAGTCAACAAGTGACGTGATGGTAGAAAATACACTGTCTGTGTACGTTGGACAATATGATCACAGTAGTAAACTTAACAAAAAGCAAATTATAATGAAAGATAAACCACAGACTATCAAAGAACGAACTCACGCAAAGAGAGAGACATGCTACATACACATAAATATCTGAATAACTAGTATATCTGTAGTGCTACTGAATAAATACGTGCTCACATGTAAGTAAAAATGCCTGGAAAATGGCTGGAGGTGTTCCCTGAAGCCCTAAAAGAGATAGAAACATAAGCAGCCTCAATCGGGGCTTCCACTAAGCGAAGAATTGTAAAAATTCATTTTGAAAATATCAAAAAGAATAATCAGTTCTTGTTTCTTATGTTGGGATTTCTGAAGAATTAAATCTAACTATCGGTCTGAAATAAGTGATATTAAAAAGTATATTTATAGTAAAATGGAGCAAAAAAACAACCTTTGATGCATGAATATTTCTCTGTATCCCTTCCATTATATTAACCGGGATGAGATGTCTGGACATGGCCGAAGGTACTACTTCTGTACGCATACCGGCTCTCCGAATGAGTAACCACCCACTTCCGGCTAACTCGAGGAGCCAAAAATGAACACAACGAACAAAAACATAGCAAAAATAACGACTAGTTCATTCACGACCAATGCTATGACAGAGATAACAGCTCCCAAAGTGTCTAGCGTAGACACCCTGCTCGCTTTTAGCCAGGAGACGATTAAAAATGCTGCCGAATGTGCCAGCTGTAGTATGCCGCTGGAAACAGCAGTTATACAGAAGGTTACAATCAAAACACACAAAACGGAAATATCGAACCACATCCAAAGCAACCATTATTACCAATTAAATTGTATTGGCTCCTAAAAGAGCAAAGAATTGTAGAAGGTATCGATTAAGGGTAAAATTTGGTACCAAAGGACAGTCAATTTCGGGCTTCTGGCACTTCAGGTGACGAAGAGGAAATAAAGCGCCAGAAGCAAATAGTGGAGATGTGTGACATTTTCCTAAAAAGAAAACAATCGGAACCTCGCATCAAACCCTTCAGGCAAAGCGGTTCCCATAAAAGGAATTGCTCGCAGAACGAAGCGACAGGAACTCTGCCCAAACATGGGGAACAAAGCAGAACAGTACACTAATAGTAACAAACGTAATTCATGAACGAGAGACCAAGGGCATGCAATACGAGTATTATCAAAAATGTTATAAATGAATTTCTTTATACTAACTATAGCACAACATATATCACAGTGGTGGAACAAGAAAGACTAAACTTATATCTGGAATCATCATACATTGCATACGAACATGGAATGTGCTACCAGTAACTCTATTAAGACTAACAGAGGAGGGCATTCATTTTCTCAAGTTCGATAATCGGGTTGACAGGGAATCTTCGATCTTACGTTATCGACTGAAATATATTGCCTGGTCATCGATGATTCGAGGGTGTCCGAGGAGCCATCTACATATGTCGGATCACTCCTTAATACTCTTCAGCATTTGCGAGAAATCCAATACTCAATATCGAAACACTGAAAGAACAGAATGAGATAAATTTGCCAAGGTAGCATAAAAAAGGCTACAAAATGGCAAAAAAAATAGTTAATAATTTTCAGGGATTAGATGAAAAGGTGGTAAATTTAAAAAAGGTCTTACGCATCTCCTTTAATCCAGTCAAAAAGAGGAAGACTATTTCAGACTAGATTGTATTACCTCAAAGCGATTAATATTCAACGGAGTTGGGAGAGGTATATGACCCTAATAAGGTTGAAATTCTTATAGTATTGAGGCAAGGTATTTATCTCTGTAAGTTCTGAAAGCTCTGGTCGATAAAACTAGACAAGAAGTCTTGAGAGCAGTAACAATTTACGTCGTTTAAATAAAATACATAGGACTATAACTCGGGATCTTCTGTTTTAACAAACTGGCTAAAAAATGAACTACAGCGACGAAAGCAAGCAGCGACATTTTAAAAAATATGCCAGGAATAGATCGCTCCGCAACAAACCGATTATAGGCTACGGATATTTGAAATACATGAAGTACTTTAAGGGGCGGGGGGGGGGTTGTAAGGTTTGGGAACTTTTTTTTCCATTTTTTTTTCTGAACCATCAACATCTCATGAATATTGTGTTAAAGTTTTAGGTCATTAGGAAAAAAACTAACGAAGTTACAGCAGGTTGAATAACAGTACCTCCAACTTAGGTTTGCGCGCCTTCCAGCTATGTTACTGCATCGATCGTTTTGAAATTTTGTACAAATATTCCACATATGTATATATAGCTCGCGAATGAAGTCGATTTTTTCCAAAAATTTTAATTACTAACAATTTTACAATAACAAATAGGTCGATTTTTTCGTCTAAAATCGTAATTTTGGCTTGAAAATGGTACCAAAAATTGAACAATTGAAAAATTGAAAAAAAAACTCGACGTCAATTGAAAGATAAACTAATAAACTAAAGAAAGCATTTTGATTTTTTGGTTTCAGATGATCCAGTGATGCTGTAGGCTGGTCACCGGACAAAAACTTCTTTTCGAGGTGCCTACAGAGATCGACGATAAATCCGTTATTCCTCGCTATTTTTCGATAAAACTCCTTCCTCAAATTCCTCAAATGTTGTACTTTCATATACTAATAAGTAAACTAAACCTACAGCAATAATTTTTTCTAAAAAAATTCATGAAAAAAGACGAAACAAAAAAAGAGAAAGGCCGAAAAGCGTAAGTACGTGCGGCGACTTACAAAAGCCGGAGCATACTCCTCAGACGTGATCTAGTGAAGGATGCCCAGAGCATAATAAAATTATAAAGGGAACACTTTCCCAGCCTGCTGAATGACAGTGAAAGCCTAGTACCAGGAGATGGCGAATCCGTTTTCCCAATTTATGACGAGGAAACCGACGTTCCATTGCCCGACCATGAAGAAGTCCGAATAGCAGTTATCCTTCTGAAGAATAGCAAAGCGGTGGAGGTCCATAGATTGCCGGCCGAGCTATTCAAACACGACGGCGAAGAACTGATAAGGAACATGCACCACCATCTTTGTAAAAGGGTTGACGGACGATTGGAATTTAAGTGTACTCTGTCCAATCTACAAAATGGGGGGCCCCACAATCTGCGCCAACAACCCTAAGGAAGACCCCCTCAACATCGCATATGAAGTTCCATCGAACGTATTGTGTAACAATTTTATGCCCACCGTCAATAAACTAATTGGACCTTATCAGAGAGCATTTATGCATGGAATCAATGAATTCAATGTTGGTTGACCAGATACATATGTTGTTGGTTGACCAGATATTCACCATTCGTCATTCAAGATCTTGCGAATACCCATGAAAAGAGGAGCGACACACATGACCTCTTCATCGATTTCAAAACTGCTTTTGACAGCACGAAAAGGAGCTGCCTTATGCTGCGATGTAAGACTTTGGTATCCCGCAAAACTAATAGCAAAGCGAAGTAAATGGGTCTGATAGTGAACGAGGACAAGACGAAATATCTCCTGTCATCAAACAAACAGTCATCGCACTCCCGACTAGGCTCTCTCGTCACTGTTGACAGTCATAACTTCGAAGTCGTGAATAATTTCGTTTATCTTGGAACCAGTATTAACAACAACAACAATGTCAGCGTCCAAATCCAACGCAAAATAACTCTTGCCAACAGGTGATACTTTGAACTGTGAAGGCAATCTATAAGTCACTTATGATTCCCGTCCTGCTATATGGTGCAGAGGAATGGACGATTACAACATCTGTTACGAGTTTTCGAGAGAAAGGTTCTGCGGAAGACTTATGGTGCTTCGATTCGATTCGATGGAACGATGCGCTGTGTGAGATATACGACGATATTGACATAGTTCAGCGAACTAAAAGACAGCCTAAGCCATGTCGTCCGAATGGACGAAAATACTTCAGCTCTGAAAGTATTCGAAGAGTAGCCTCCGAGAAAAGCAGAGGAAGAGGAAGACCTCCACTATGTAGAAAAGTAGTACAACAGAGG
This sequence comes from Bactrocera neohumeralis, assembly GCF_024586455.1. NCBI lineage: Eukaryota > Metazoa > Arthropoda > Insecta > Diptera > Tephritidae > Bactrocera > Bactrocera neohumeralis. The sequence goes on from NW_026090198.1 coordinate 26,365, forward strand.
TTTTGGTTGGACTTAGCTATCCATATGCAAAGGTCTTCATTTGCACAAGCTTTTCTGAGATATTAAACTGGTACATAGGGATATATTCAAAATTTTGTTGTAAGTAATTTAAAGTTTTATAATTTTTTTTTATTTTATCGCACCACATCTTAACCATACTCCAAAACTGCTTCTGCGATGCAAATCTTTCTTCACATGCCAGTTGGATAGGCCTTTGCCTGTAGTGTGTCCTTGTGTATCTCATAGCCTTTCACGGTAACTTACACAGTTCTACCCTTCAACCTTAAAGGGGGAGTATTCACGTCGTAGCTCACTTTGCTGTTAATTCTGCAGAGATAAGTATATTATTGTCTGTCATAACATATGTAGTTCATTGCAATTTTTATTGATGTTTTGTAGTGTGGATCAGGTGTTAAAATTTTTTGCCACTTATGATCTAAAAGAATACAAAGTACTTGGAGTAGAGGTTATAAAATAAGATAGAGTAATCATGGTTTTTTCATTCAGTTGTTCAGATAAGCGATAATTACACCTAAAGTTAACATAGCGGGAGGTGGTGTATTTTCTGCAGTGCTCTAAAAGCGGATATCACAGCAATTAAATAAAGCCAATAAGTGTGCTCACAATTAGGAATATACTTATAAATGCAGACAGCCAGCCGAATTTGTGATTAGGGTTTCGTCAAAATTAGTGCAAGAATGATGTGATCTCTTGGTGGATTTAACATTGTATTTCACCATTAACCTGCACTGTGTTTCAGGACATAGTGATATTCTTGGTATTTGAAAAGCAGAAGAACTAGCATGAGCAATTTTACTAATAGACTCTGGGAGAGAAGGAATTACTTAATATCCCCCTGGCTATTTGAATCGAAAAAATATAAATAAAGCAGAGTCTAGGTGGAATCAATCCCTGACTTGCTCGAAAAGCAGGCAAACGTGGCATTAATGGATCATGGACCGCACATGTCGTCTATTAAAAATTAAAGGGAATGATATAAGAACTTTAGAAGGACTCCCAACAGGTCACTGTCTAACGAACAGACATGCCAGTAGACTAGGAACGCTATATAACGACTATTGTAGAAGCTGTAAGGCAGTAGACTGTACAATTCTACATAGGAAAAGAATATCAACTATCGGTCAGGGACGATATTACCTTAGTTGCGCATATAAAACTATTCGTACTGATATACAGTGGTATCAAAATGGGCCTCTTAAAGTCGTAGGTGTCTCCTTAAACAGCCACTTTAACTACCACCTACTTGCTATTTGCTACCTACAATTGAATTCTATTAGCTAGAACTGGCTGTGTGGATATTTAGTAACTGTTAACTCTTTTCTTGACTTTCCGAGTCATTCCAATCACTTGTTCCTTTATAGCATACATTTAATAGCTTTAACTAAACATTTTTATTAAAAGGTCCAAAAATCTAACCGTGAAATAATTCAATTGCTTAAAATAAAATAGCTTCTTCTATGTACACATGTGTGCCTTCGCACACACCCGTACGCATAGAGCAAGCTGTCATGCGATCACAAAAGTGACAAACGTAGCAAGCAAGGTTATCGAAGGAACGAGGTGGATGTATGGTACAAAAGAATACTGCGCAGTCGTAACGTTTGACGGCTCAGTCAACGTGTTATACGACGGAGTGCTTCGACTTCCATTAGAAAGAGGGGTCCAGATTATCGGGTACGCCGATGACATTGCGGTAACGGTGGTTGGAAAAGAAATCAACCAGGTAGAAAGCTTAGTGAAGACACCGCTTTAAAAATAAAGAGCTAGCTCACGACGAAAACGCTTCAACTAGCAGCCCAAAAAATGGAAGCTGTGCTAATTCTTCTTCTTCTTAATTGGCGTAGACGCCGCTTACGCGATTATAACCGAGTTAACAACAGCGCGCCAGTCGTTTCTTCTTTTCGCTACGTGGCGCCAATTGGATATTCCAAGCGAAGCCAGGTCCTTCTCCACTTGGTCCTTCCAACGGAGTGGAGGTCTTCCTCTTCCTCTGCTTCCCCCGGCGGGTACTGCGTCGAATACTTTCAGAGCTGGAGTGTTTTCGTCCATCCGGACAACATGACCTAGCCAGCGTAGCCGCTGTCTTTTAATTCGCTGAACTATGTCAATGTCGTCGTATATCTCGTACAGATCATCGTTCTATCGAATGTGATATTCGCTGTGGCCAATGCGCAAAGGACCATAAATCTTTCGCAGAACTTTTCTCTCGAAAACTCGCAACATTCTCCAGTAGGGTGGGTCGATTCCGGACTTTTCCGATTCAGGATTTCTAATAGTGTGGAAAAGTTGCCTTAGTACTTCCTGATTCCAATGCAAATTTTTGTTTTGAGATCGGATTGCATCTTCAAACCCAACTCCGGCCTTGAAATTTCGGAAATTCTCCTAAAATCGTGAAATTGTCTACCTAGCGCCTGAAATACGCAACTCATGACAAAATACATAAAACAAAAGTTATTTGTCACGTCATTTGCTACCGAAATGGTATATGTGATCATGGCCGTAGGACGAACCGTTCCCGAGATACGAGCGAAAAGGCGGCGCGCCACAGCGCAAGGTGAAAATTGTTGCAGCTCTCAGCTAACCTGTATTGGTCACCCAGAACCCACCGCGTGCAGGTGGCTGCTCTTCGGGTTCCTCCCAAGCCCAACCCAACCAACCAACCATATGTCAGGCTTGATTTAGTCTGAATCTGTGTCAAATTTATTGATAAAATCAGATTTTGTAATAAACTTTGGCACTTGTTGCCTAGATTTCAGTGTAGAGCGTATAAAACGATCACGAGATGGGGGGCCAATAACTTTAGAAGATGCCTCTGTCACCAGTTTGACGGTTCTCTCGACTGCCACGGTGTGAGAGGGGAATTCACTAAATTTCCATACCTCTGCAGTGTCTCCCGACAGCCCTTTTATAAGTTCTTCGTTAGAAACTGAACAAAGAACTGGTGGAACAGTCAAGGTAATAGTCTTCCAGTTAATCATATATTAGCTTTGAAATTCAGCTTTGGCACTTTATTACATCTAACCCTTCCACTTACAGTGTTAAACTCCGCTTCTCTGGCTGCCAGAAGACGGTCAAGGGCCAACTTTCTGACTTCTATCCGTTCGTCAGTCATCGTACTAAGGCAACTTTTGAGCACTATTAGAAATCCCGAATCGAAAAAAGTCCGGAATCGACCCACCCTATCCTCCAGGCCTCTGCACCATATAGCAGGACGGGAATTATGAGCGACTTATAGAGTTTGGCTTTTGTTCGTCGAGAGAGGACTTTACTTTTCAATTGCCTACTCAGTCCGAAGTAGCACCTGTTGGCAGGAGCAATCCTGCGTTGGATTTCCAGGCTGACATTGTTGGTGGTGTTAATACTGGTTCCTAAATAGACAAAATTGTCTACAACTTCAAAGTTATGACTGTCAACAGTGACGTGAGAGCCAAGTCGCCAGTGCGACGACTGTTTGTTTGATGACAGGAGATATTTCGTCTCGCCCTCGTTCACTGCAAGACCCATTTTCTGCACTTCCTTGTCCAGCCTGGAGAAAGCAGAACTAACGGCGCGGGTGTTGAGGCCGATGATATCAATATCGTCGGCATACGCCAGCAGCTGTACAATGAAGATGGTACCTTCTCTTTTTAATTCTGCAGCTCGAACTATTTTCTCCAGAAGCAGGTTGAAGAAGTCGCACGATAGGGAGTCGCCTTGTCTGAAACCTCGTTTGGTATCGAACGGCTCGGAGAGGTCCTTCCCGATCCTGACAGAGCTTTTGGTGTTACTCAACGTCAGTTTACACAGCCGTATTAGTTTTGCGGGGATACCAAATTCAGACATCGCGGCATAAAGGCAGCTCCTTTTCGTGCTGTCGAAAGCAGCTTTGAAATCGACGAAGAGGTGGTGTGTGTCGATTCTTCTTTCACGGGTCTTTTCCAAGATTTGGCGCATGGTGAATATCTGGTCGGTTGTTGATTTTCCAGGTCTAAAGCCACACTGATAAGGTCCAATTAGTTTGTTGAAGGTGGGCTTTAATCTTTCACACAATACGCTCGATGTTGAGGAGGTTTATCCCACGGTAGTTGGCGCAGATTGTGGGGTCTCCTTTTTCTATGGATTGGGCATAGCACACTTAACTTCCAATTGTTGGGCACGTTTTCGTCCAACCATATTTTACAAAGAATCCGTCGGCCCCTGCCGCTTTGTTGTTCTTCAGGAGAGCAATTGCTATTCGAACTTCTTCATGGTCGGGCAATGGAATGTCTGCTCCATCGTCATCGATTGGGGAATCGGGTTCGCCTTCTCCTGGTGTTGTGCGTTCACTGCCATTCAGCAGGCTGGAGAAGTGTTCCCTCCATAATTTAAGTATGGTCTGGGCATCGGTGACTAGATCACCTTGGGGGTTCTACAAGAGTATGCTCCGGTCTTGAAACCTTCTGTAAGCCGCCGCATTTTTTCGCAGAATTTTCGAGCATTACCCCTGTCGGCCAGCTTATCAAGCTCTTCGTACTCACGCATTTCAGCCTCTTTCTTTTTCTGTCTGAAAATGCGTCTCGCTTCCCTCTTCAAATCTCGGTATCTATCCCATCCCGCACGTGTTGTGGTCGATCGTAACGTTGCGAGGTAGGCAGTCTATTTTCTCTCCGATGCGACACGGCACTTCTCGTCGTACCAGCTGTTCTTTTGTACTTTCCGAAAACCAACGGTTTCGGTTGCAGCTGTACGTAAGGAGATTTGAGATGCCGTCCCACAGTTTCCTTATACCGAGTTGTTGACGAGTGCTCACAGAGAGCAGGAGTGCAAACCGAGTAGAAAATCGTTCGGCTGTCTGTTGTGATTGCAGCTTCACGACGTCGAACCTTCTTTGTGTTTGTTGGCGTGCGTTTTTTGCTGCACAGAGGCGGGTGCGAATCTTGGCTGCAACAAGATAGTGGTCGGAGTCGATGTTAGGACCTCGGAGCGCACGCACATCTAAAACACTGGAGACGTGCCTACCGTCTATCACAACATGATCGATCCGGAGACAGCCAGGTAGCTTGATGAATCTTCTTATACTGGAATCTAGTTCTACAGATGACCATATTTCGGGCCCCGGCGAAGTCGATCAGCCTCAACCCATTTGGGGATGTTTCCTCGTGTAGGCTGAATTTACCGACCGTAGTGTTAAAGTCGGTAAGCACGATTTTGACATCGTGGCGGGGCATCTTTGGTCACATCGTCCTTCTCTTCCGTCGGGGCGTGGGCGCAAATCAGCGATATGTTGAAGAACCTCGCCTTAATGCGGATTGTGGCTAGACGTTCATTCACCGGAGTGAATGATAGTACTCGGCGACAGAGTATCTCTCCCACCAAGAATCCCACACCAAACTTGCGCTCATTAATATGTCCTCTGTTGTAAATGCCACAAGGACGTACTCGTCTCTGTCCTTGACCCGCCCATCGCATTTCTTGGACGGCGGTGATGTCAGCCTTTATTATCACGAGGACATCAACCAGCTGTGCAGCGGCACCTTCCCAATTAAGGGTCCGGACATTCCAGGTGCATGCCCTGATATCGTAGTCCTTATTTCGTTTGCCATGGTCGTCATCAAAAAAGGGGTCCCTCATCCGAGGCATGTTGCTTCCTTTCATTGGGGGTGGGGGGCTAATTACCAGCAGAAAAAAAGTGGAAGACGCTGGGAGGCGTCGTATGACCTCAGAGAATATCGTGCACCACATGATAAAAAGCAAAACCGTGTGGAATAAAGTAAAGAATTGGTCCGCAATTGCCCTACAGAAACTGAGAAACAAAGAAAGGCAACGAAGTAGCGAAAGCAGAAGAATTAGGGAAGAGTAGTCAAGAAAAGAGCCCCTGAAGAGCCAATTTTGGCTGACCCTGGTCCTGCGAAGAAAGGCTTAACGGTAGTACCGTAGGAGTAGTGAACTGCAGTCGGAGTTAGGGTTTAGTACGTAGGTGTACTGTTACGCAAGTTCAGCATGGTAAGATCATTCATACTGGGCGTGGTCCCGAAAGAGGTGTACCCTTAGCGTGCAGTATGAATCGTGCATGCCCTCGGGGAGTGACGGTATATATGAAAGATTCCCCCTTCGAAACAAAAAAAAAAAAAACATAGAGCAAGCAAACACAAGCAACTGCTATGCAACATTTACAGCTAAGTCGGCCTCACTGGGAACCGTTTAAACATTAAAGCCACCTAATTGGATGTCACAAAATGTTGCTAAGTTTTTGCATGCCACCATTATGGGGTCAGTAGAGTAATCTGGCCTGTGTTTTTGACATTTTTTTTTCATAGAAATTTTTATTCTACATTAGAACTTTTCACATACATATATTGAGGTATATCGTATAATATAAACAAATTGTTTCGTAATTTTTTTATGACATCTGTCGGAGAAATGGCTGGGTGGATGAGATGCGTTTTTCACTGGCGAACACGATTTCTCATGTTTGGATCATCTGAAACCCAATTTATTCTTAAAAAGTACGTGAATGGTTATCGCCCCTATCATGAAAAACTGTTGATAAAAAAGTAGTTAACGTTTTTTTTTTAATTTTTCCCCATGTTTTTTTACATAAATTTTGTCATAACATTGTCAATAAATTATAAAAAGTTATAAATCTAGCTGTTGGGTCACCTAACCTTACACCCTATTAGTTATTAAGTTATTTTAAGTTTAGTTACTCATATATAAGAGCACAGACTCAATTGTACTAATAAACATATGTATGTATGTGCATCTAAGTGTTGTAAATTGTACGTGCATAATGCTCCCACATAACTCATTTGTATATACATACGTATGCATGTCTACATATGTTCGCATCAACATACCAGCGAGAGTTTTTGTCACTCCTTTTGTGTGACTCTTTCGCATGTGCAAGCAGATGGACATCCATCGAAAATATTAGCATAAGCCTGATCAATGTACCTAATTACATTTGTTTTACATTAAATAATACAGTCTACTGCTGACCACCAAGGCGATACAATTTTAATAGGTTGTCAAAAAAGTCTTGCGGTATTTTTGCTAGTTGGCGCTGAAAGCGCGTAGTTCTAGTTTTATTTGTCGCATCCGGTCATGCTATACCTTTTTGGAAAGCTCATTTCACGCGCTAACACGCGTTTGATTGGTTTTCGTTTCTTTTAAGTCGTTCGTGAGTTATAGCGTCGCAAACATGGAGCAAAATAAATAGAAAATACGGCATATTTTACAGTACTACTACGATATATGGATCCGATACAGTTTCCATTTCTACCGCACAACGATGGTTTCAACGTATTCGATCTGGTGTAGAGGTGGTCGAAGATGCGCCACGCTCCGGAAGGCCTGTCGTCGAAAATTGCGATAAAATCGCTGAATTGGTCGAAAGAGACCGGCATAGTAGCAGCCGTAGCATCGGTCAAAAGCTGGGCATGAGTCATCAAAAATTCATTTCAATTTCAATAAAAATAAAAAAATTTAATAAAAATACCGCAAGACTTTTTTGACAACCCATTTTTTGCTCATGCTTCTTTCAATTTAATTACACAGCCCAAATTCTCATTTAAATCATTGTTGTTTCGTTGAACTGACGCGGTTGGGAAAAACTCTTCCTGAGCCTACACTAGTAGGGACGATGAGTGTTTTGTGAACATGTTAAAAAAATTAAGCAAATGGGTTGAGTAGTTCGACCGGAATCATGTCCGCTAGTTTAAAAAAGTGTGTTTTGAGAAAAACGCGTTTAAAGTGCCAGGTATGCACTCCGAGCGCTCTGAACGTCAAGCGGTATTATTGTTTTTGGACCTTTTTTGAAACCTACCAAAAGTAAAGTTGGTTTCTAGATTAATTCTAAGGGTATACGGGAAAAGAAAATGCAAAAAAAAAATTATAAAAGATTACCCTACTGACCACTTATGGGGGTACTCTCATGTGAACGCATATATTTTACCACTTTTTAGGAATTTTTTTTTATGCGACAACAAAATTCAATCATTTTAATTTTCCAATATATTTTTATTTGTATTTTCAAATGTAAAAAAAAAATTTATTTCGTTTTTTACATTTTTAATATATATTTTTTTTAAATCAAAGTAGTCCCCAACAAAAAAAAGTAGTTCACTGGTCATGGTGATAGCGGCTGTTCATGTTGTCTGAAATAAAAAAATCGAATGGATTATTATTCAGTAGTTCTGCGGCTATCGTCTCTAACAAATATAATAAGTTTCATTAAAACAAGAAAAAAGTCGAACTTCAAAAAAAGTTGCGAAAATCTTGTTTTTTTTCGTTAAAACTGACCCGGCAGCCGTTGTCCTGTCTAAAATTATGTGTTTTGAAATGAAAAGAAAGTTTAATTTTTTCAATGTAACGAAGCCTGATAAACAATATTTTTTTGTTTCTGTTTCGGTGCGTAAATATACAGAGAAGATGGTTTTCCAACTCGTGAGCACGCCACGTATGTCCGGCCTTGTGAAAAACATAGCATTTCCAAATTTATGTCACACACTTCTAGCGACTATCCTTGTGTCCTATTGATTCTCATCTCAAATGCAATTTTCACTGGAAATGGAATGCGTTGGAACTGAAATGGCAAATCGTTAGAACTTAGGAATTCGTAGAATCAAGCATTCTGCCCCCTTGTATTTGATAGCGCAGATTGCGGAACATAATAACGACAGATCTAACTTTGAGACGCAAATGATGCAGTGGCATACCAAGCCTCTCCAAAGAGTTTAGAAATTCCACTGGATAATTCACGGCGTCGTCTTCTTGTCAAGACGATTGATCGATTTGTATGAGCGCAAGTCTCCCGGAATTTGACTTTGAATCTTCTAGATTAAGTGAACAACATCGGTATTTTTGGCAGCTAACATTACGCGTGCACTTAAGGAATCATAGTTACAATAATTTGGCCAATGTACGAACATTCGTGATGAGTTCATCTTTCGTGAATTGATAAACGACAGATGGAATTGATATCGAACCACCGGAATTGATCCATTTCCAATTTTTAGACGCGGATTTGAAGACTGATTTGTCTAAATGTTTATAGCGAAAAGTGTGCGTACTTCATTTTCATTCCAGTGATTAACGTGTTCCATCAATTGTAATTGCTGGCTTACTTCTCCAAAACTTGCACACACCGTACCATTCACAGTAAGCAATGACTCAAATAAAGTTGAACCGCGTACATTAATCAATAGCAACAGAAGGTAGAAGCAGTCGTCGTTTTCCGGTGAATTGTGTAAATTTGTCCTAATGCATTAGTTGATAACACACCTGAATGTTAATCTACTGGTTGGAATTGCTTTATGCACTATTTCTTTGACGATGCATTCCAGGTGTAATGTCAAGGTATTTCCTACTAGAGCAATTTTCACGCAAACGGATCACTGACGAAAGTTTAGACAAAACTCGTTAATGTTAATTTTGTTGCTGGCGGTGTTTCCACTGGCTGTACTGTGTTCTCTGGGTTGAAATACACTCTCCAAATTAACTGCGAGAAGCACAACAGTCGGAAAACGTTCATGAATTGCAAAAGTAAATATCCTACAAAGCGCTTTATTGCAGTTCACGTATCGACCGTATCGTTCAAGACCAATAACCGCCATGTTGCTTCCTTTGGTGACGTAATTACAAACGTATTTTATTGATTACACCAAACTGCAATACTCAACATTGATATGAGTTTTGAATGTGAATTACACAATAATGGCGAATATGATACGATCCATGTGTTGTCAACTTCAATATTCATTCTTCTAAATTGAAGCTGAATGTTCTGCCATTGTCATCTGGTGAGCGACGCCTATACAGTGGATATCCAACATTTCTAATTTGAGTTTCCGAAAGAAAAGCACTTGGATAGTGTTTCGTGCATATATTGTCAGACATACAACCCGAAGTGGGATTGTGGTGTCCGCAAGGTCCATGAACCACATGTGTTTTCACCATTTGGTATTATACTGTATATTTCTCTGCATCAGGAATTTCCGCAGAAATGAGTTCATCAGTTTGATCTGGTGTAACCACCATCCACCATCCAAAGAAGAATGTGTGCGTGCGGCTAACTTTTTTTTGCTACTCAACAGAATACATCCAGCATCTAACAGCACCATATATATGTACCATATGTTGCTTCAAGATAAAGTCTATCAAACATCGCTGCTGTTGTTTGAAAAGTCGTGCTGTGACATCTTGACGATCGCTTGCTGATTGACCGCGTTCCATAATTCCACATGTATGTCATCGCATCCTGGGAGTAGTCGTTCATGTGTCTTGGGCTGCTATACGTTGATGGCAAAAGGAACGCCGACCGATATTAGCGCGACCTCTTCGTGGCTTCGTAAGAAATTTCAATCTGTAATTGATCACTTTATGTGAAACATAACGTTTTCACTGAATAATTTTCAATAATTTTTCTTTTGAATAGCCGGAATAAAAAAAGCATGCGACCGAAATTGAATGATTCAAATATTTCACAAATAAAAATATTGAAAAACAAAACAAACAAAAATTTAAAAAAATTTTTTATGGAAAAATGTTACTTTTTGGGAATTTTCCAATTTCCCTTAACATTTAGGAGGATGAAAAATAGATGTTGTCCGATTCTCCACCCTAGCCGATATGCATGCTAAGATTCACGAAAATCGGTCGGGCGGTTTCAGAGGAGTTCCATAACGTACACCGTGACACGAGAATTTTATATATTAGATATTTTCGAAAATAAATGGTGCTTTCAAATCAAGCGCCTGTTTGCATGGTCAGGTGTCTGGTGATTTATTTATTTAGCGTAATATTCGTACCTTGCCGCAATGGCCAAATTAGCAACACTTTGTGG
>NW_026090199.1:0-30191 GCF_024586455.1 Bactrocera neohumeralis
ATCGATCTTAACTTAATATTGATGTCTAATATTCAAATCATTCTTATGCTAATGAATAACAAGAAAACGATATAATTAAGTTTCGAACACCAAATCACTCTATGGTTTCACTTATATGAAGAAGCAATTCTTAAATATGGTTATGTTTAGCAACTCAAATGAGTAATTTAATAGAAATGATTTAACCTAATATGATGTAATTTAATCATTTTTCAATAAAGATGAATTAATACTTATTTTATGTAATTGAAAATAAAGATCTAAATGTAATAAGAAAACATTAAGTAATTGGATTAAATCACTCGTATTATGTCAATTCTAAATAAGGTTACTTATACACTTATGATAAAAATATAATTTGTAAGAATATAAATTGATGCAATTTTTCAAAGATTGCTTATCTAAGTCAATTCCAATAGCATTAACTTAATTAGAAGATGAAGAACTAATACTTAAATTGTTATAGAAACTCTTATACCTATTTTTTCCGATGCATCCTACTTCAGCAAGATGAGAAGGTTAGTGCAAATATTTGATGTTAATGATTTGAAACAACTCAATATCGACTGCTAAATGTGTATATACAAGAAAATCGACTTTATACCTAAATATAAGATTGTCGAATTCTTCCAAATGCACTGCCGTTATGGTTTTATGTCAACTTCAGTAAGATGAAGAAAGTTAATTAACTTAAATATGTTACATTAATGACTTAAAGCAAATTAATATCGAGTGCTAATTGTGTATATACAAGAAAATCGACTTTATACGTGAATATAAGATTGTCGAATTTTTCCAAATGCGCTGCCGTTATAGCTTTACGACAACTTCAGTAAGATGAAGAAGGGTAATTAACTTAAATATTTGATGTTAATGATTTAAAGCAACTCAATATCGACTTGCTAATGTGTATATACAAGAAAACCTCGACTTTTACCCTAAGAGCGTTATGGCTTTATGTGAGCAAGATGAAGAAGGTTAATTAACTTAAATATTTGATGTTAATGATTTGAAGCAACTCAATATCGACTGCTAAATGTGTATATGCAAGAAAATCGACTTTATACCTGAATATAAGATTGTCAATTCTTCCAAATGCACTGCCGTTATGGCTTTATGTCAACTTCAGCAAGATGAAGAAGGTTAATTAACTTAAATATTTGATGTTAATTTAAAGCAACTCAATATCGACTGCTAAATGTGTATTTACAAGCATATCGACTTTTTACCAAAACATAAGTAGATGGAATTCTTCCAAATGCACTGCCGTTATTTCAAGATGAAGAAGGCTAATTAAAAATGTTATGTTAATGATTTGTACTCAATATCGACTACTAAATGTGTATATACAAGAAAATCGACTTTATACCTGAATATAAGTTTGTCGAATTAGATGAAGAAGTTTAATTATCTTAAATATTTGATGTTAATGATTTGAAACAACTCAATATCGACTGCTAAATGTGTATATACAAGAAAATCTATTTTATACCTGAATATAAGATTGTCGAATTGTTCCAAATGCACTGCCGTTATGGCTTTATGTCAACTTCAGTAAAATGAAGAAGGTTAATTAACTTAAATATTTGATGTTAATGATTTGAAGCAACTCAATCTCGACTGCTAAATGTGTATATGCAAGAAAATCCACTTCATTCCTGAATATAAGATTGTCGAATTCTTCCAAATGCACTGCCGTTATGGCTTTATGTCAACTTCAGCAAGATGAAGAAGGTTAATTAACTTAAATATTTGATGTTAATGATTTGAAGCAACTCAATATCGACTGCTAAAATGTGTATATACAAGAAAATTGACTTTATACCTGAATATAAGATTGTCGAATTCTTCCAAATGCACTGCCGTTATGGCTTTATGTCAACTTCAGCAAGATGAAGAAGGCTAATTAACTTAAATATTTGATGTTAATGATTTCAACTCAATATCGACTGCTAAATGTGTATATACAAGAAAATCCACTTCATACCTGAATATAAGATTGTCGAATTCTTCCAAATGCANTGCCGTTATGGCTTTATGTCAACTTCAGCAAGATGAAGAAGGTTAATTAACTTAAATATTTGATGTTAATGATTTGAAGCAACTCAATATCGACTGCTAAATGTGTATATACAAGAAAATCTACTTTATACCTGAATATAAGATTGTCGAATTCTTCCAAATGCACTGCCGTTATGGCTTTATGTCAACTTCAGTAAAATGAAGAAGGTTAATTAACTTAAATATTTGATGTTAATGATTTGAAACAATTTAATATCGACTGCTAAATGTGTATATACAAGAAAATCCACTTTATACCTGAATATAAGATTGTCGAATTCTTATATGAAGAAGGTTAATTAACTTAAATATTTGATGTTAATGATTTGAAGCAACAAAATATCGACTGCTAAATGCGTATATACAAGAAAATCTACTTTACAAATGCACTGCCGTCATGGCTTTATGTCAACTTCAGTAAAATGAAGAAGGTTAATTAACTTAAATATTTGATGTTAATGATTTGAAGCAACTCAATCTCGACTGCTAAATGTGTATATGCAAGAAAATCCACTTCATACCTGAATATAAGATTGTCGAATTCTTCCAAATGCACTGCCGTTATGGCTTTATGTCAACTTCAGCAAGATGAAGAAGGCTAATTAACTTAAATATTTGATGTTAATGATTTGAAGCAACTCAATATCGACTGCTAAATATGTATATACAAGAAAATCGACTTTATACCTGAATATAAGATTGTCTAATTCTTCCAAATGCATTGCCGTTATGGCTTTATGTCAACTACAGCAAGATGACGAAGGCAATTAACTTAAATATTTGATGTTAATGATTTGAAGCAACTCAATATCGACTACTAAATGTGTATATACAAGAAAATCTACTTTATACCTGAAAATCGACTTTATACCGGAATATAAGATTGTCGAATTCTTCCAAATGCACTGCCGTTATGGCTTTATGCCAACTTCAGCAAGATGAAGAAGGTTAATTATCTTAAATATTTGATGTTAATGATTTGAAACAACTCAATATCGACTGCTAAATGTGTATATACAAGAAAATCCATTTTATACCTGAATATAAGATTGTCGAATTCTTCCAAATGCACTGCCGTCATGGCTTTATGTCAACTTCAGTAAAATGAAGAAGGTTAATTAACTTAAATATTTGATGTTAATGATTTGAAGCAACTCAATATCGACTGCTAAATGTGTATATACAAGAAAATCGACTTTATACCTGAATATAAGATTGTCGAATTCTTCCAAATGCACTGCCGTTATGGCTTTATGTCAACTTCAGCAAGATGAAGAAGGCTAATTAACTTAAATATTTGATGTTAATGATTTAAAGCAAATCAATATCGACTACAAAATGTGCATATAAAAAAAAATCGACTTTATACCTGAATATAAGATTGTCTAATTCTTCCAAATGCATTGCCGTTATGGCTTTATGTCAACTACAGCAAGATGACGAAGGCAATTAACTTAAATATTTGATGTTAATGATTTGAAGCAACTTAATATCGACTACTAAATGTGTATATACAAGAAAATCTACTTTATACCTGAATATAAGATTGTCGAATTCTTCCAAATGCACTGCCGTTATGGCTTTATGCCAACTTCAGCAAGATGAAGAAGGTTAATTATCTTAAATATTTGATGTTAATGATTTGAAACAACTCAATATCGACTGCTAAATGTGTATATACAAGAAAATCCATTTTATACCTGAATATAAGATTGTCGAATTCTTCCAAATGCACTGCCGTTATGGTTTTATGTCAACTTCAGTAAAATGAAGAAGGCTAATTAACTTAAATATTTGATGTTAATGATTTGAAGCAACTCAATATCGACTGCTAAATGTGTATATACAAGAAAATCGACTTTATACCTGAATATAAGATTGTCGAATTTCCCAAATTGCCCTTTAAATGCAAGATGAAGAAGGCTAATTGCCGTTAATGATTTATGGCTTTATGTCAACTTCAAATGCACTCTCTTTATGTCAACTTCAGTGAAATGAAGAAGGCTAATTAACTTAAATATTTGATGTTAATGATTTGAAGCAACTCAATATCGACTACTAAATGTGTATATGCAAGAAAATCCACTTTATACCTGAATATAAGATTGTCGAATTCTTCCAAATGCACTGCCGCTATGGCTTTATGTCAACTTCGGTAAGATGAAGAAGGTTAATTAACATAAATATGTTAAGCTAATGATTTAAAGCAACTCAATATCGACTGCTAAATATGTATATACAAGAAAATCTACTTTATACCTGAATGTAAGATTGTCGAATTCTTCCAAATGCACTGCCGTTATGGCTTTATGTCAACTTCAGGAAGATGAAGAAGGTTAATTATCTTAAATATTTGATGTTAATGATTTGAAACAACTCAATATCGATCGCTAAATGTGTATATACAAGAAAATCCACTTCATACCTGAATATAAGATTGTCGAATTCTTCCAAATGCACTGCCGTTATGGCTTTATGTCAACTTCAGCAAGATGAAGAAGGCTAATTAACTTAAATATTTGATGTTAAGATTTACAGAAAACAATATCGACTGCTAAATGTGTATATGCAAGAAAATCCACTTCATACCTGAATATAAGATTGTCGAATTCTTCCAAATGCACTGCCGTTATGGCTTTATGTCAACTTCAGCAAGATGAAGAAGGTTAATTAACTTAAATATTTGATGTTAATGATTTGAAGCAACTCAATATCGACTACTAAATGTGTATATACAAGAAAATCTACTTTATACCTGAATATAAGATTGTCGAATTGTTCCAAATGCACTGCCGTTATGGCTTTATGCCAACTTCAGCAAGATGAAGAAGGTTAATTATCTTAAATATTTGATGTTAATGATTTGAAGCAACTCAATCTCGACTGCTAAATGTGTATATACAAGAAAATCCATTTTATACCTGAATATAAGATTGTCGAATTCTTCCAAATGCACTGCCGTCATGGCTTTATGTCAACTTCAGTAAAATGAAGAAGGTTAATTAACTTAAATATTTGATGTTAATGATTTGAAGCAACTCAATCTCGACTGCTAAATGTGTATATGCAAGAAAATCCACTTCATACCTGAATATAAGATTGTCGAATTCTTCCAAATGCACTGCCGTTATGGCTTTATGTCAACTTCAGCAAGATGAAGAAGGTTAATTAACTTAAATATTTGATGTTAATGATTTGAAGCAACTCAATATCGACTGCTAAATTTGTATATACAAGAAAATCGACTTTATACCTGAATATAAGATTGTCTAATTCTTCCA
This sequence comes from Bactrocera neohumeralis, assembly GCF_024586455.1. Classification (NCBI taxonomy): domain Eukaryota; kingdom Metazoa; phylum Arthropoda; class Insecta; order Diptera; family Tephritidae; genus Bactrocera; species Bactrocera neohumeralis. The sequence continues at coordinate 5,343 of NW_026090199.1, forward strand.
AATGCATTGCCGTTATGGCTTTATGTCAACTACAGCAAGATGACGAAGGCAATTAACTTAAATATTTGATGTTAATGATTTGAAGCAACTCAATATCGACTACTAAATGTGTATATACAAGAAAATCTACTTTATACCTGAATATAAGATTGTCGAATTCTTCCAAATGCACTGCCGTTATGGCTTTATGCCAACTTCAGCAAGATGAAGAAGGTTAATTATCTTAAATATTTGATGTTAATGATTTGAAACAACTCAATATCGACTGCTAAATGTGTATATACAAGAAAATCCATTTTATACCTGAATATAAGATTGTCGAATTCTTCCAAATGCACTGCCGTCATGGCTTTATGTCAACTTCAGTAAAATGAAGAAGGTTAATTAACTTAAATATTTGATGTTAATGATTTGAAGCAACTCAATCTCGACTGCTAAATGTGTATATGCAAGAAAATCGACTTCATACCTGAATATAAGATTGTCGAATTCTTCCAAATGCACTGCCGTTATGGCTTTATGTCAACTTCAGCAAGATGAAGAAGGCTAATTAACTTAAATATTTGATGTTAATGATTTGAAGCAACTCTATATCGACTGCTAAATATGTATATACAAGAAAACCTACTTTATACCTGATTGTCTAATTCTTCCGAATGCACTGCCGTTATGGCTTTATGTCAACTTCAGTAAAATGAAGAAGGTTAATTAACTTAAATATTTGATGTTAATGATTTGAAACAACTCAATATCGACTGCTAAATATGTATATACAAGAAAATCGACTTTATACCTGAATATAAGATTGTCGAATTCTTCCAAATGCACTGCCGTTATGGTTTTATGTCAACTTCAGTAAAATGAAGAAGGCTAGTTAACTTAAATAAGCTACATTAATGACTTAAAGCAAATTAATATCGAGTGCTAATTGTGTATATACAAGAAAATCGACTTTATACCGGAATATAAGATTGTCGAATTCGTCCAAATGCACTGCCGTTATGGCTTTATGTCAACTTCAGCAAGATGAAGGAGGCTAGTTTACTTAAATAAGTTACATTAATGATTTAAGGCAACTCAATATGGACTACTGAATGTGTATATAAAAGAAAATCGACTTTATACCAGAATATAAGACTGTCGAATTCTCCCAAATGCACTGCCGTTATGGCTTTATGTCAACTTCAGTAAGATGAAGAAGGTTAATTAACGTAAATATTTGATGTTAATGATTTAAAGCAACTCAATATCGACTGCTTAATGTGTATATACATGAAAATCGACTTTATACCTGAATATAAGGTGGTCGAATTCATCCAAATGCACTGCCGTCATGGCTTTATGTCAACTTCAGTAAAATGAGGAAGGCTAATGAACTTAAATATTTGATGTTAATGATTTGAACAAACTCAACACCGACTGCTAAATGTGTATATACAAGAAAATCGACTTTATATCTGAATATAAGGTGGTCGAATTCTTCCAAATGCACTGCCGTCATGGCTTTGTGCCAACTTCAGCAAGATGAAGAAGGCTAATGAACTTGAATATTTGATGTTAATGATTTGAAGCAACTCAATATCGACTGCTAAATGTGTTTATACAAGAAAATCGACTTTATACCTGAATATAAGTTGGTCGAATTCATCCAAATGTACTGCCGTCATGGCTTTATGTCAACTTCAGTAAAATGAAGAAGGCTAATTAACTTTAATATTTGATGTTAATGATTTGAAGCAACTCAATATCGACTGCTAAATTGGTTATATACAAGAAAATCGACTTTATACCTGAATATAAGATTGTCGAATTCTTCCAAATGTACTGCCGTTATGGCTTTATGTCAACTTCAGCAAGATGAAGAAGGCAATTAACTTAAATATTTGATGTTAATGATTTAAAGCAACTCAATATCGACTGCTAAATATGTATATACAAGAAAATCTACTTTATACCTGAATATAAGATTGTCGAATTCTTCCAAATGTACTGCCGTTATGGCTTTATGCCAACTTCAGCAAGATGAAGAAGGTTAAATATCTTAAATATTTGATGTTAATGATTTGAAGCAACTCAATGTCGACTATTAAATGTGTATATACAAGAAAATCGACTTTATACCTGAATATAAGATTGTCGACTTCTTCCAAATGCACTGCCGTTATGGTTTTATGTCAACTTCAGTAAAATAAAGAAGGTTAATTAACTTAAATATTTGATGTTAATGATTTGAAGCAACTCAATATCGACTGCTAAATATGTATATGCAAGAAAATCCACTTAATACCTGAATATAAGATTGTCGAATTCTCCCAAATGCACTGCCGTCATGGCTTTATGTCAACTGCAGTAAAATGAAGAAGGCTTATGAACTTAAATATATGATGTTAATGATTTGAAGCAACTCAATATCGACTGCTTAATGTGTATATAAAAGAATATCGACTTTATACCTGAATATAAGGTGGTCGAATTCTTCCAAATGCACTGCCGTTATCTCTTTATGTCAACTTCAGTGAAATGAAGAAGTCTAATTAACTTAAATATTTGATGTTAATGATTTGAAGCAACTCAATATCGACTACTAAATATGTATATGCAAGAAAATCCACTTAATACCTGAATATAAGATTGTCGAATTCTCCCAAATGCACTGCCGTTATGGCTTTATGTCAACTTCAGCAAGATGAGGAAGGCAATTAACTTAAATATTTGATGTTAATGATATAAAGCAACTCAATATCGACTGCTAAATATGTATATACAAGAAAATCTACTTTATACCTGAATATAAGATTGTCGAATTCTTCCAAATGTACTGCCGTTATGGCTTTATGCCAACTTCAGCAAGATGAAGAAGGTTATATATCTTAAATATTTGATGTTAATGATTTGAAGCAACTCAATATCGACTACTAAATGTGTATATACAAGACAACCGAATTTATACCTGAATATAAGATTGTCGAATTCTTCCAAATGCGCTGCCGTTATGGCTTTTTGTCAACTTCAGTAAAATGAAGAAGGTTAATTAACTTAAATATTTGATGTTAATGATTTGAAGCAACTCAATATCGACTACTAAATATGTATATGCAAGAAAATCCACTTAATACCTGAATATAAGATTGTCGAATTCTCCCAAATGCACTGCCGTTATGGCTTTATGTCAACTTCAGCAAGATGAAGAAGGCAATGCTAAATGTGTATATACAAGAAAATCGACTTTATACCTGAATATAAGGTGGTCGAATTCTTCCAAATGCACTGCCGTCATGGCTTTATGTCAACATCAGTAAAATGAAGAAGGCTAATTAACTTGAATATTTGATGTTAATTATTTGAAGCATTTGAATATCGACTGCTGAATGTGTATATACAAGAAAATCGACTTTATACCTGAATATTAGATTGTCGAATTCTTCCAAATGCACTGACGTTATGGCTTTATGTAAACTTCAGCAAGATGAAGAAGGCTAATTAACTTAAATATTTGATGTTAATGATTTGAAGCAACTCAATATCGACTGCTAAATATGTATATACAAGAAACTCTACTTTATACCTGAATATAAATTTATCGAATTCTTCCAAATGCACTGCCATTATGGCTTTATGTCAACTTTAGTAAGATGAAGAAGGTTAATTAACTTAAATATTCTAAATTAGTGATTTAGGGCAACTCAATATCGACTGCTAAATGTGTATATACAAGAAAATGGACCTTATACCTGAATATAAGATTGTCGAATTCTTCCAAATGCACTGCCGTTATGGCTTTATGTCAACTTCAGCAAGATGAAGAAGGTTAATTATATTAAATATTAGATGTTAATGATTTGAAGCAACTAAATATCGACTGCTAAATGTGTATATACAAGAAAATCGACTTTATACCTGAATATAAGGTGGTCGAATTCTTCCAAATGCACTGCCGTCATGGCTTTATGTCAACTTCAGTAAAATGAAGAAGGCTAATTAATTTGAATATTTGATGTTAATTATTTGAAGCATTTCAATATCGACTGCTGAATGTGTATATACAAGAAAATCGACTTTATACCTGAAAATAAGGTGGTCGAATTCTTCCAAATGCACTGCCATTATGGCTTTATGTCAACTTTAGTAAGATGAAGGAGGTTAATTAACTTAAATATGTTAAATTAGTGATTTAGGGCAACTCAATATCGACTACCAGATGTGTATATACAAGAAAATCGACTTTATACCTGAATATAAGATTGTCGAATTCTTCCAAATGCACTGCCGTTATGGCTTTATGTCAACTTCAGCAAGATGAAGAAGGCTAATTAACTTAAATATTTGATGTTAATGATTTGAAGCAACTCAATATCGACTGCTAAATATGTATATACAAGAAAATCTACTTTATACCTGAATATTAGATTGTCGAATTCTTCCAAATGCACTGCCGTTATGGCCTTGTGTACACTCCAGCAAGATGAAGAAGGCTAATTAACTTAAAAATTTGATGTTAATGATTTGAAGCAACTCTATATCGACTGCTAAATGTGTATATGCAAGAAAATCCACTTTATAACTGAATATAAGTTTGTCGAATTCTTCCAAATGCACTGCCGTTATGGCTTTATGTCAACTTCAGCAAGATGAAGAAGGCTAATTAACTTAAATATTTGATGTTAATGATTTGAAGCAACTGAATATCGACTGCTAAATGGGTATATACAAGAAACTCTACTTTATACCTGAATATAAATTTATCGAATTCTTCCAAATGCACTGCCATTATGGCTTTATGTCAACTTTAGTAAGATGAAGAAGGTTAATTAACTTAAATATTCTAAATTAGTGATTTAGGGCAACTCAATATCGACTGCTAAATGTGTATATACAAGAAAATGGACTTTATACCTGAATATAAGATTGTCGAATTCTTCCAAATGCACTGCCGTTATGGCTTTATGTCAACTTCAGCAAGATGAAGAAGGTTAATTATATTAAATATTAGATGTTAATGATTTGAAGCAACTCAATATCGACTACTAAATGTGTATATATAAGAAACTCTACTTTATAGCTGAATATAAATTTATCGAATTCTTCCAAATGCACTGCCATTATGGCTTTATGTGAACTTTAGTAAGATGAAGAAAGTTAATTAACTTAAATATTCTAAATTAAAGATTTAGGGCAACTCAATATCGACTACTAAATGTGTATATACAAGAAAATCGACTTTATACCTCAATATAAGATTGTCGAACTCTTAAAAATGCACTGCCGTCACGGCTTTATGTCAATTTCAGTAAAATGATGAAGTTTAATTAACTTAAATATGTTAAATTAGTGATTTAGGGCAATTCAATATCGACTACTAAATGTGTATATACAAGAAAATCGACTTTATACCTGAATATAAGATTGTCGAATTCTTCCAAATGCACTGCCGTCATGGCTTTATGTCAGCTTCAGCAAGAAGAAGAAAGTTAATTATATTAAGTATTTGATGTTAATGATTTGAAGCAACTGGGTGGGCACACAGGCAAGTCGTACCACATCTGGCAGCACTGTTTGTCAGTTATTCTATTATTTCATTCTCTTTATATTCTTCTTGGAAATTTACAGTTTCAACTGAATTCTAAGCTTTTAGTTTTTAAGAAGCGTCACTTCTTGTATAGACGCCAACAAGTGAAGAAGTCTTTTGAGTTATCTTAATAAATAATCTGTAATTTTATATATAAATTTGGTGTTTCATTCGCCACATAATTGGTGACCCCTACAATTGAACTACACATTATAATTGGTACAACTACAGTGTAACAACACTACATCACCTAGCCGCCCAGTTGCGCCTACGAGGCCGCGCAACTGCAACTGGCGCAAACGGCCAACGCAATACGCCACCTGTACGCCTACGGCCTCGGCAGCGGACAAGATATCCAATGGGCATCCAGCACCGATCTTATGGGCCTCTCGCCAGCCATCATCGAGGCGCCAGCCGCCGGCGATGGTGCCACGACCTACTACACTAACTCCAGCGATTTGTATCAGCCGAATTTGGCTGGTTCAGCGCAACAACATGTCCACAACCATCAACAACACCAACAGCAAAATCAGCACGTACAAATGCAACTGCAATCGCAGGACCTGTCGCTGGAGCACATAAGTACAGTACCGCTTATCTACCAACAGCAATCATCATCATCATCTTGCTAGCAGCAGTTCCTCCATATCCTGATGTACGAACTACCCAACTTCTGACCTCATCATCAACCAATATCACAACCTCCGACCACATATCAATTGTCGCAGGCAATACCAGCCATCATCATGCAACACGTACAACCAAAACTGACGCTACAAACACTGCAGCACATGTCAACGGTACATATGATCGACATCATTTAGAGTCCACAATGTATCGCTTCATCTGCAGTGAATCCGGCTCAACGCACTTTGCATCAGTCGCCGCCTCCACGCTACATGCAACACTATCAAGTGCACAACGCCACAATCAGCCCCCGCCCAGGTTGCCAACCGGCCACCACGTTACGCTTCGGCACCCTACATTTCGCACTACCAACAATGGTAACCCATCGCAAACTATTCATTTACGACCGCACATCAAGTACGAATTTCCTCGTGGACAATGGCACGGATTTCGGCAACTCCGCTTTCTCGTAAACTCAAAATAGTAACTTCTTTTCGACTGCAAGCTGCAAACGGTAGCAAAGTCGGAACCTACGGAGTTAAGGCGCTCAACTCAGTCTCGCACGTTTAGGCTCCTATGCAACCGTCATAGCCCTAACCGAGAACTGCACAAATATCCAATCGGTCGCTCGTAGACCCTAACCCAGTCTCGCACGTGTAGACTCCTATGCAACCGTCATAGCCCTAACCGAGAACTGCCCAACTACCACTTAATCATACCAATTGGCCAGTGACAACAGTACGCCGCACAGCCGTACTCTCACCGAGCAAATAAATTCGCAACAACTACTTAACCATACCAATTGGCCAGTGACAACAGTTCGCCGCACAGCCGTACTCTCACCAAGCAAATGAATTCGCTATACACATCAACCAGCCTAACTGCACCAAGCACCCGGACTAGGATCTAGTAAAGGAACTCAACCTTAAATAAGTCCAGCAGGACTTTATTTGAGGGGGAGTACTGTGGGCACACAGACAAGTCGTACCACATCTGTCAGCACTGTTTGTCAGTTATTCTATTATTTCATTCTCTTTATATTCTTCTTGGAAATTTACAGTTTCAACTGAATTCTAAGCTTTTAGTTTTTAAGAAGCGTCACTTCTTGTATAGACGCCAACAAGTGAAGAAGTCTTTTGAGTTATCTTAATAAATAATCTGTAATTTTATATATAAATGTGGTGTTTCATTCGCCACACAAGAAAATCGACTTTATACCTGAATATAAGATTGTCGAATTCTTCCAACTGCACTGCCGTTATGGCTTTGTGCCCATTTCAGCAAGATGAAGAATGTTAATTATAATAAATATTTGATGTTAATGATTTGAAGAACTCAATATTGACTGCTAAATGTGTTTCTACAAGAAAATCGACTTTATACCTGAATATAAGATTGTCGAATTCTTCCAAATGCACTGCCGTTATGGCTTTATGTCAACTTCAGTAAGATGAAGAAGGTTAATTAACTTAAATATGTCAAATTAATGACTTAAAGCAAATGAATATCGATATCTAAATATGCATGTATAAGAAAATCTCCTTTATACCTGAATATAAAATCGTCGAATTCTTCCAAATGAGCTGCCGTTATGGCTGTATGTCAACTTCAGTAAGATGAAGAAGGTTAATTAACTTAAATGTGTTAAATTAGTGACTTAGGGCAACTCAATATCGACTACTAAATGTGTATATACAAGAAAATCGACTTTATACCTAAATAAAAGACTGTCGAATTCTTCCAAATGCACTGCCGATATGGCTTTTATGTCAACTTCAGCAAGATGAAGAAGGTTAATTATCTTAAATATTTGATCTTAAAGATTTGAAGCAACTCAATATCGACTGCTAAATGTGTATATAAAAGAAAATCGACTTTAGACCTGAATATAAGATTGTCGAATTCTTCCAAATGCACTGCCGTTATGGCTTTATGTCAACTTCAGCAAGATGAAGAAGGTTAATTAACTCAAATATTTGATGTTAATGATTTGAAGCAACTCAGTATCGACTGCTAAATGTGTATATGCAAGAAAATCGACTTTATACCTGAATATAAGATTGTCGAATTCTTCCAAATGCACTGCCGTTATGGCTTTATGTCAACTTCAGCAAGATGAAGAAGGCTAATTAACTTAAATATTTGATGTTAATGATTTGAAGCAACTCAATATCGACTGCTAAATATGTATATACAAGAAAATCTACTTTATACCTGAATATTAGATTGTCGAATTCTTCCAAATGCACTGCCGTTATGGCCTTGTGTACACTCCAGCAAGATGAAGAAGGCTAATTAACTTAAAAATTTGATGTTAATGATTTGAAGCAACTCTATATCGACTGCTAAATGTGTATATGCAAGAAAATCCACTTTATAACTGAATATAAGTTTGTCGAATTCTTCCAAATGCACTGCCGTTATGGCTTTATGTCAACTTCAGCAAGATGAAGAAGGCTAATTAACTTAAATATTTGATGTTAATGATTTGAAGCAACTCAATATCGACTGCTAAATGGGTATATACAAGAAACTCTACTTTATACCTGAATATAAATTTATCGAATTCTTCCAAATGCACTGCCATTATGGCTTTATGTCAACTTTAGTAAGATGAAGAAGGTTAATTAACTTAAATATTCTAAATTAGTGATTTAGGGCAACTCAATATCGACTGCTTAATGTGTATATACAAGAAAATGGACTTTATACCTGAATATAAGATTGTCGAATTCTTCCAAATGCACTGCCGTTATGGCTTTATGTCAACTTCAGTAAGATGAAGAAGGTTAATTATACTTAAAATATTAGTGATGTTAATGATTTGTATATACAAGAAAAACTCAATATCGACTTACTAAATGTGTATATATATGAAGAAAATTATACTTAAATATAGCTGTTAATGATTTGAAGCAATAATCGACTACTAAATGTGTATATACAAGAAAATCGACTTTATACCTGAATATAAATTTATCGAATTCTGCCAAATGCACTGCCATTATGGCTTTATGTGAACTTTAGTAAGATGAAGAAAGTTAATTAACTTAAATATTCTAAATTAAAGATTTAGGGCAACTCAATATCGACTACTAAATGTGTATATACAAGAAAATCGACTTTATACCTCAATATAAGATTGTGGAATTCTTTCAAATGCACTGCCGTTATGGCTTTATGTCAATTTCAGTAAGATGAAGAAGGTTAATTAACTTAAATATGTTAAATTAGTGATTTAGGGCAATTCAATATCGACTACTAAATGTGTATATACAAGAAAATCGACTTTATACCTGAATATAAGATTGTCGAATTCTTCCAAATGCACTGCCGTCATGGCTTTATGTCAACTTCAGCAAGAAGAAGAAAGTTAATTATATTAAATATTTGTTAATGATTTAATGATTTCGAAGCTAAACTGTGTATATACAAGTGTGGGCACACAGGCAAGTCGTACCAAACATCTGGCAGCACTGTTTGTCAGTTATTCTATTATTTCATTCTCTTTATATTCTTCTTGGAAATTTACAGTTTCAACTGAATTCTAAGCTTTTAGTTTTTAAGAAGCGTCACTTCTTGTATAGACGCCAACAAGTGAAGAAGTCTTTTGAGTTATCTTAATAAATAATCTGTAATTTTATATATAAATTTGGTGTTTCATTCGCCACATAATTGGTGACCCCTACAATTGAACTACACATTATAATTGGTACAACTACAGTGTAACAACACTACATCACCTAGCCGCCCAGTTGCGCCTACGAGGCCGCGCAACTGCAACTGGCGCAAACGGCCAACGCAATACGCCACCTGTACGCCTTCGGCCTCGGCAGCGGACAAGATATCCAATGGGCATCCAGCACCGATCTTATGGGCCTCTCGCCAGCCATCATCGAGGCGCCAGCCGCCGGCGATGGTGCCACGACCTACTACACTAACTCCAGCGATTTGTATCAGCCGAATTTGGCTGGTTCAGCGCAACAACATGTCCACAACCATCAACAACACCAACAGCAAAATCAGCACGTACAAATGCAACTGCAATCGCAGGACCTGTCGCTGGAGCACATAAGTACAGTACCGCTTATCTACCAACAGCAATCATCATCATCATCTTGCTAGCAGCAGTTCCTCCATATCCTGATGTACGAACTACCCAACTTCTGACCTCATCATCAACCAATATCACAACCTCCGACCACATATCAATTGTCGCAGGCAATACCAGCCATCATCATGCAACACGCACAACCAAAACTGACGCTACAAACACTGCAGCACATGTCAACGGTACATATGATCGACATCATTTAGAGTCCACAATGTATCGCTTCATCTGCAGTGAATCCGGCTCAACGCACTTTGCATCAGTCGCCGCCTCCACGCTACATGCAACACTATCAAGTGCACAACGCCACAATCAGCCCCCGCCCAGGTTGCCAACCGGCCGCCACGTTACGCTTCGGCACCCTACATTTCGCACTACCAACAATGGTAACCCATCGCAAACTATTCATTTACGACCGCACATCAAGTACGAATTTCCTCGTGGACAATGGCACGGATTTCGGCAACTCCGCTTTCTCGTAAACTCAAAATAGTAACTTCTTTTCGACTGCAAGCTGCAAACGGTAGCAAAGTCGGAACCTACGGAGTTAAGGCGCGCTCAACTCAGTCTCGCACGTTTAGGCTCCTATGCAACCGTCATAGCCCTAACCGAGAACTGCACAAATATCCAATCGGTCGCTCGTAGACCCTAACCCAGTCTCGCACGTGTAGACTCCTATGCAACCGTCATAGCCCTAACCGAGAACTGCCCAACTACCACTTAATCATACCAATTGGCCAGTGACAACAGTACGCCGCACAGCCGTACTCTCACCGAGCAAATAAATTCGCAACAACTACTTAACCATACCAATTGGCCAGTGACAACAGTTCGCCGCACAGCCGTACTCTCACCAAGCAAATGAATTCGCTATACACATCAACCAGCCTAACTGCACCAAGCACCCGGACTAGGATCTAGTAAAGGAACTCAACCTTAAATAAGTCCAGCAGGACTTTATTTGAGGGGGAGTACTGTGGGCACACAGACAAGTCGTACCACATCTGTCAGCACTGTTTGTCAGTTATTCTATTATTTCATTCTCTTTATATTCTTCTTGGAAATTTACAGTTTCAACTGAATTCTAAGCTTTTAGTTTTTAAGAAGCGTCACTTCTTGTATAGACGCCAACAAGTGAAGAAGTCTTTTGAGTTATCTTAATAAATAATCTGTAATTTTATATATAAATGTGGTGTTTCATTCGCCACACAAGAAAATCGACTTTATACCTGAATATAAGATTGTCGAATTCTTCCAACTGCACTGCCGTTATGGCTTTATGTCAACTTCGGTAAGATGAAGGAGGTTAATTAACTTAAATATTTGATGTTAATGATTTGAAGAACTCAATATTGACTGCTAAATGTGTTATACAAGAAAATCGACTTTATACCTGAATATAAGATTGTCGAATTCTTCCAAATGCACTGCCGTTATGGCTTTATGTCAACTTCAGTAAGATGAAGAAGGTTAATTAACTTAAATATGTCAAATTAATGACTTAAAGCAAATGAATATCGATATCTAAATATGCATGTATAAGAAAATCGACTTTACCTGAATATAAAATCGTCGAATTCTTCCAAATGAGCTGCCGTTATGGCTTTATGTCAACTTCAGCAAGGTGAAGAAGGTTAATTAACTTAAATGTGTTAAATTAGTGATTTAGGGCAACTCAATATCGACTACTAAATGTGTATATACAAGAAAATCGACTTTATACCTAAATATAAGATTGTCGAATTCTTCCAAATGCACTGCCGATATGGCTTTATGCCAACTTCAGCAAGATGAAGAATGTTAATTATCTTAAATATTTGATCTTAATGATTTGAAGCAACTCAATATTGACTACTAAATGTGTATATAAAGAAAATCGACTTTACACCTGAATATAAGATTGTCGAATTCTTCCAAATGCACTGCCGTTATGGCTTTATGTCAACTTCAGCAAGATGAGGAAGGCTAACTAACTCAAATATTTGATGTTAATGATTTGAAGCAACTCAATATCGACTGCTAAATGTGTATATACAAGAAAATCGACTTTATACCTGAATATAAGATTGTCGAATTCTTCCAAATGCACTGCCGTTATGGCTTTATGTCAACTTCAGTAAGATGAAGAAGGTTAATTAACTTAAATATGTTAAATTTAATGATTTAGGGCAACTCAATATCGACTACTAAATGTGTATATACAAGAAAATCGACTTTATACCTGAATATAAGATTGTCGAATTTTTCCAAATGCACTGCCGTTATGGCTTTATGTCCACTTAAGCAAGATGAAGAAAGTTAATTACCTTAAATAATCGATGTTAATGATTTAAAGCAACTCAATATCGACTGCTAAATCTGTATATGCAAGAAAATCGACTTTATACCTGAATATAAGATTGTCGAATTCTTCCAAATGCACTGCCGTTATGGCTTTATGTCAACTTCAGCAAGATGAAGAAGGTTAATTAACTTAAATATTTGATGTTAATGATTTAAAGCAACTCAATATCGACTACTAAATCTGTATATACAAGAAAATCGACTTTATACCTGAATATAAGATTGTCGAATTCTTCCAAATGCACTGCCGTTATGGCTTTATGTCAACTTCAGTAAGATGAAGAAGGTTAATTAACTTAAATATGTTATGTTAAGTGATTTGAAGCAACTCAATATCGACTACTAAATGTGTATATACAAGAAAATCGACTTTATACCTGAATATAAGATTGTCGAATTCTTCCAAATGCACTGCCGTTATGGCTTTATGTCAACTTCAGTAAAATGAAGAAAGTTAATTAACTTAAATATTTGATGTTAATGATTTTTAGCAACTTAATATCGACTGCAAGATGTGTATATACAAGAAAATCGACTTTATACCTGAATATAAGATTGTCGAATTCTTCCAAATGCACTGCCGTTATGGCTTTATGTCAACTTCAGTAAGATGAAGAAGGTTAATTAACTTAAATATGTTAAATTAGTGATTTAAAGCAACTCAATATCGACTACTAAATGTGTATATACAAGAAAATCGACTTTATACCTGAATATAAGATTGTCGAATTCTTCCAAATGCACTGCCGTTATGGCTTTATGTCAACTTCAGTAAAATGAAGAAAGTTAATTACCTTAAATAATCGATGTTAATGATTTTCAGCAACTCAATATCGACTGCAAGATGTGTATATACAAGAAAATCGACTTTATACCTAAACATAAGATTGTCGAATTCTTCCAAATGCACTGCCGTTATGGCTTTATGTCAACTTCAGTAAAATAAAGAAGGTTAATTAACATAAATATGTTAAATTAGTGATTTAGGGCAACTCAATATCGACTACTAAATGTGTATATACAAGAAAATCGACTTTATACCTAAATATAAGATTGTCGAATTCTTCCAAATGCACTGCCGTTATGGCTTTATGTCAACTTCAGCAAGATGAAGAAAGTTAATTACCTTAAATAATCGATGTTAATGATTTAAAGCAACCCAATATCGACTGCTAAATCTGTATATGCAAGAAAATCGACTTTATACCTGAATATAAGATTGTCGAATTCTTCCAAATGCACTGCCGTTATGGCTTTATGTCAACTTCAGTAAGATGAAGAAGGTTAATTAACTTAAATATGTTAAATTAGTGATTGAGGGCAACTCAATATCGACTGCTAAATGTGTATATACAAGAAAATCGACTTTATACCTTAATATAGGATTGTGGAATTCTTCCAAATGCACTGGCGTTATGGCTTTATGTCAACTTCAGCAAGATGAAGAAGGTTAATTAACTTAAATATTTTATGTTAATGATTTGAAGCAACTCAATATCGACTACTAAATATGTATATACAAGAAAATCGACTTTAAACCTGAATATAAGAATGTCGAATTCTTCCAAATGCACTGAATTTAGGGCCTTATGTCAACTTCAGTAAGATGAAGAAGGTTAATTACCTTAAATATTTGATGTTAATGATTTGAAGCAACTCAACATCGACTGCTAAATATGTATATACAAGAAAATCGACTTTATACCTGAATATAAGATTGTCGAATTCTTCCAAATGCACTGCCGTTATGGCTTTATGTCAACTTCAGTAAGATGAAGAAGGTTAATTAACTTAAATATTTGATGTTAATGATTTGAAGCAACTCAATATCGACTGCTAAATGTGTATATACAAGAAAATCGACTTTATACCTGAATATAAGATTGTCGAATTCTTCCAAATGCACTGCCGTTATGGCTTTATGTCAACTTCAGTAAGATGAAGAAGGTTAATTAACTTAAATATTTGATGTTAATGATTTGAAGCAACTCAATATCGACTACTAAATGTGTATATACAAGAAAATCGACTTTATACCTGAATATAAGATTGTCGAATTCTTCCAAATGCACTGCCGTCATGGCTTTATGTCAACTTCAGTAAAATGAAGAAGGTTAATTAACTTAAATATTTGATGTTAATGATTTGAAGCAACTCAATATCGACTACTAAATTTGTATATACAAGAAAATCTACTTTATACCTGAATATAAGATTGTCGAATTCTTCCAAATGCACTGCCGTTATGGCTTTATGTCAACTTCAGTAAAATGAAGAAGGTTAATTAACTTAAATATTTGATATCAATGATTTGAAGCAACTCAATGTCGACTGCTAAATGTGTATTTACAAGAAAATCGACATTATACCTGAATATAAGATTGTCAAATTCTTCCAACTGCGCTGCAGTCATGGGTTTATGTCAACTGCAGTAAAATGAAGAAGGCTTATGAACTTAAATATTTGATGTTAATGATTTGAAGCAACTAAATATCGACTGCTAAATGTGTATATACAAGAAAATCGACTTTATACCTGAATATAAGGTGGTCGAATTCTTCCAAATGCACTGCCGTCATGGCTTTATGTCAACTTCAGTAAAATGAAGAAGGCTAATTAACTTGAATATTTGATGTTAATTATTTGAAGCATTTCAATATCGACTGCTGAATGTGTATATACAAGAAAATCGACTTTATACCTGAAAATAAGGTGGTCGAATTCTTCCAAATGCACTGCCATTATGGCTTTATGTCAACTTTAGTAAGATGAAGGAGGTTAATTAACTTAAATATGTTAAATTAGTGATTTAGGGCAACTCAATATCGACTACCAGATGTGTATATACAAGAAAATCGACTTTATACCTGAAAATAAGGTGGTCGAATTCTTCCAAATGCACTGCCATTATGGCTTTATGTCAACTTTAGTAAGATGAAGGAGGTTAATTAACTTAAATATGTTAAATTAGTGATTTAGGGCAACTCAATATCGACTGCTAAATGTGTATATACAAGCAAACCGACTTTATACCTGAATATAAGATTGTCGAATTCTTCCAAATGCACTGCCGTTATGGCTTTATGTCAACTTCAGCGAGATGAAGAAGGCTAATTAACTTAAATATTTGATGTTAATGATTTGAAGCAACTCAATATCGACTGCTAAATGTGTTTATACAAGAAAACCGACTTTATACCTGAGAATAAGATTGTCGAATTCTTCCAAATGCACTACCGTCACGGCTTTATGTCAACTTCAGTAAAATGAAGAAGGTTAATTAACTTAAATATGTTAAATTAGTGATTGAGGGCAACTCAATATCGACTGCTAAATGTGTATATAAAAGAAAATCGACTTTATACCTGAATATAAGATTGTCGAATTCTTCCAAATGCACTGCCGTCATGGCTTTATGTCAACTGCAGTAAAATGAAGAAGGCTTACGAACTTAAATATTTGATGTTAATTATTTGAAGCATTTCAATATCGACTGCTGAATGTGTATATACAAGAAAATCGACTTTATACCTGAAAATAAGGTGGTCGAATTCTTCCAAATGCACTGCCATTATGGCTTTATGTCAACTTCAGTAAAATGAAGGAGGTTAATTAACTTAAATATGTTAAATTAGTGATTTAGGGCAACTCAATATCGACTACTAAATGTGTATATACAAGAAAATCGACTTTATACCTAAATATAAGATTGTCGAATTCTTCCAAATGCACTGCCGTTATGGCTTTATGTCAACTTCAGCAAGATGAAGAAAGTTAATTACCTTAAATAATCGATGTTAATGATTTAAAGCAACCCAATATCGACTGCTAAATCTGTATATGCAAGAAAATCGACTTTATACCTGAACATAAGATTGCCGAATTCTTCCAAATGCACTGCCGTTATGGCTTTATGTCAACTTCAGTAAGATGAAGAAGGTTAATTAACTTAAATATGTTAAATTAGTGATTGAGGGCAACTCAATATCGACTGCTAAATGTGTATATAAAAGAAAATCGACTTTATACCTGAATATAAGATTGTCGAATTCTCCCAAATGCACTGCCGTTATGGCTTTATGCCAACTTCAGCAAGATGAAGAAGGCAATTAACTTAAATATTTGATGTTAATGATTTAAAGCAACTCAATATCGACTGCTAAATATGTATATACAAGAAAATCTACTTTATACCTGAATATAAGATTGTCGAATTCTTCCAAATGCACTGCCGTTATGGCTTTATGCCAACTTCAGCAAGATGAAGAAGGTTAAATATCTTAAATATTTGATGTTAATGATTTGAAGCAACTCAATATCGACTACTAAATGTGTATATACAAGACAACCGAATTTATACCTGAATATAAGATTGTCGAATTCTTCCAAATGCACTGCCGTCATGGCTTTATGTCAACTTCAGTAAAATGAAGAAGGTTAATTAACTTAAATATTTGATGTTAATGATTTGAAGCAACTCAATATCGACTACTAAATATGTATATGCAAGAAAATCCACTTAATACCTGAATATAAGATTGTCGAATTCTCCCAAATGCACTGCCGTTATGGCTTTATGTCAACTTCAGCAAGATGAAGAAGGTTAATTACCTTAAATATTTGATGTTAATGATTTGAAGAATTTCAATATCTATTGCTAAATATGTATATACAAGAAGATCTACTTTATACCTGAATATAAGATTGTCGAATTCTTCAAATTCCAAATGTACTGCCGTTATGGCTTTATGCCAACTTCAGCAAGATGAAGAAGGTTAAATATCTTAAATATTTGATGTTAATGATTTGAAGCAACTCAATATCGACTACTAAATGTGTATATACAAGACAACCGAATTTATACCTGAATATAAGATTGTCGAATTCTTCCAAATGCACTGCCGTCATGGCTTTATGTCAACTTCAGTAAAATGAAGAAGGTTAATTAACTTAAATATTTGATGTTAATGATTTGAAGCAACTCAATATCGACTACTAAATGTGTATATACAAGAAAATCGACTTTATACCTGAATATAAGATTGTCGAATTCTTCCAAATGCACTGCCGTTATGGCTTTATGTCAACTTCAGTAAAATGAAGAAGGTTAATTAACTTAAATATTTGATGTTAATGATTTGAAGCAACTCAATATCGACTACTAAATATGTATATACAAGAAAATCGACTTTATACCTGAATATAAGATTGTCGAATTCTTCCAAATGCACTGCCGTTATGGCTTTATGTCAACTTCAGTAAGATGAAGAAGGTTAATTAACTTAAATATTTGATGTTAATGATTTGAAGCAACTCAATATCGACTGCTAAATGTGTATATACAAGAAAATCGACTTTATACCTGAATATAAGATTGTCGAATTCTTCCAAATGCACTGCCGTTATGGCTTTATGTCAACTTCAGCAAGATGAAGAAGGTTAATTAACTTAAATATTTGATGTTAATGATTTGAAGCAACTCAATATCGACTGCTAAATGTGTATATACAAGAAAATCGACTTTATACCTGAATATAAGATTGTCGAATTCTTCCAAATGCACTGCCGTTATGGCTTTATGTCAACTTCAGTAAGATGAAGAAGGTTAATTAACTTAAATATTTGATGTTAATGATTTGAAGCAACTCAATATCGACTACTAAATGTGTATATACAAGAAAATCGACTTTATACCTGAATATAAGATTGTCGAATTCTTCCAAATGCACAATGCACTGCCGTTATGGCTTTATGTCAACTTCAGTAAGATGAAGAAGGTTAATTAACTTAAATATTTGATGTTAATGATTTGAAGCAACTCAATATCGACTGCTAAATGTGTATATACAAGAAAATCGACTTTATACCTGAATATAAGATTGTCGAATTCTTCCAAATGCACTGCCGTTATGGCTTTATGTCAACTTCAGCAAGATGAAGAAGGTTAATTAACTTAAATATTTGATGTTAATGATTTGAAGCAACTCAATATCGACTGCTAAATGTGTATATACAAGAAAATCGACTTTATACCTGAATATAAGATTGTCGAATTCTTCCAAATGCACTGCCGTTATGGCTTTATGTCAACTTCAGTAAAATGAAGAAGGTTAATTAACTTAAATATTTGATGTTAATGATTTGAAGCAACTCAATATCGACTGCTAAATGTGTATATACAAGAAAATCGACTTTATACCTGAATATAAGATTGTCGAATTCTTCCAAATGCACTGCCGTTATGGCTTTATGTCAACTTCAGCAAGATGAAGAAGGTTAATTAACTTAAATATTTGATGTTAATGATTTGAAGCAACTCAATATCGACTGCTAAATATGTATATACAAGAAAATCTACTTTATACCTGAATATAAGATTGTCGAATTCTTCCAAATGCACTGCCGTTATGGCTTTATGCCAACTTCAGCAAGATGAAGAAGGTTAATTATCTTAAATATTTGATGTTAATGATTTGAAGCAACTCAATATCGACTACTAAATGTGTATATACAAGAAAATCGACTTTATACCTGAATATAAGATTGTCGAATTCTTCCAAATGCACTGCCGTCATGGCTTTATGTCAACTTCAGTAAAATGAAGAAGGTTAATTAACTTAAATATTTGATGTTAATGATTTGAAGCAACTCAATATCGACTACTAAATGTGTATATACAAGAAAATCGACTTTATACCTGAATATAGGATTGTCGAATTCTTCCAAATGCACTGCCGTTATGGCTTTATGTCAACTTGGGTAAGATGAAGAAGGTTAATTACCTTAAATATTTGATGTTAATGATTTGAAGCAACTCAATATCGACTGCTAAATATGTATATACAAGAAAATCTACTTTATACCTGAATATAAGATTGTCGAATTCTTCCAAATGCACTGCCGTTATGGCTTTATGCCAACTTCAGCAAGATGAAGAAGGTTAAATATCTTAAATATTTGATGTTAATGATTTGAAGCAACTCAATATCGACTACTAAATGTGTATATACAAGACAACCGAATTTATACCTGAATATAAGATTGTCGAATTCTCCCAAATGCACTGCCGTCATGGCTTTATGTCAACTGCAGTAAAATGAAGAAGGCTTACGAACTTAAATATTTGATGTTAATGATTTGAAGCAACTCAATATCGACTGCTTAATGTGTATATAAAAGAAAATCGACTTTATACCTGAATATAAGGTGGTCGAATTCATCCAAATGCACTGCCGTCATGGCTTTATGTCAACTTCAGTGAAATGAAGAAGGCTAATTAACTAAAATATTTGATGTTAATGATTTGAAGCAACTCAATATCGACTACTAAATATGTATATACAAGAAAATCTACTTTATACCTGATTGTCTAATTCTTCCGAATGCACTGCCGTTATGGCTTTGTGTCAACTTCAGTAAAATGAAGAAGGTTAATTAACTTAAATATTTGATATCAATGATTTGAAGCAACTCAATGTCGACTGCTAAATGTGTATTTACAAGAAAATCGACATTATACCTGAATATAAGATTGTCAAATTCTTCCAACTGCGCTGCAGTCATGGGTTTATGTCAACTGCAGTAAAATGAAGAAGGCTTATGAACTTAAATATTTGATGTTAATGATTTGAAGCAACTCAATATCGACTGCTTAATGTTTATATAAAAGAAAATCGACTTTATACCTGAATATAAGGTGGTCGAATTCATCCAAATGCACTGCCGTCATGGCTTTATGTCAACTTCAGTGAAATGAAGAAGGCTAATTAACTAAAATATTTGATGTTAATGATTTGAAGCAACTCAATATCGACTACTAAATATGTATATACAAGAAAATCTACTTTATACCTGATTGTCTAATTCTTCCGAATGCACTGCCGTTATGGCTTTGTGTCAACTTCAGTAAAATGAAGAAGGTTAATTAACTTAAATAAGTGAAGTCAATGATTTGAAGCAACTCAATGTCGACTGCTAAATGTGTATATACAAGAAAATCGACATTATACCCTGAATATAAGATTGTCAAATTCTTCCAAATGCACTGCCGTTATGGGTTTATGTCAACTGCAGTAAAATGAAGAAGGCTTATGAACTTAAATATTTGATGTTAATGATTTGAAGCAACTAAATATCGACTGCTAAATGTGTATATACAAGAAAATCGACTTTATACCTGAATATAAGATTGGTCGAATTCTTCCAAATGCACTGCCGTCATGGCTTTATGTCAACTTCAGTAAAATGAAGAAGGTTAATTAACTTAAATATTTGATGTTAATTATTTGAAGCATTTCAATATCGACTGCTGAATGTGTATATACAAGAAAATCGACTTTATACCTGAAAATAAGGTGGTCGAATTCTTCCAAATGCACTGCCATTATGGCTTTATGTCAACTTTAGTAAGATGAAGAAGGTTAATTAACTTAAATATGTTAAATTAGTGATTTAGGGCAACTCAATATCGACTGCTAAATGTGTATATACAAGAAAATCGACTTTATACCTGAATATAAGATTGTCGAATTCTTCCAAATGCACTGCCGTTATGGCTTTATGTCAACTTCAGTAAGATGAAGAAGGTTAATTAACTTAAATATGTTGAAATTAATGATTTAGGGCAACTCAATATCGACTGCTAAATGTGTATATACAAGAAAATCGACTTTATACCTGAATATAAGATTGTCGAATTCTTCCAAATGCACTGCCGTTATGGCTTTATGTCAACTTCAGCAAGATGAAGAAGGTTAATTAACTTAAATATTTGATGTTAATGATTTGAAGCAACTCAATATCGACTGCTAAATGTGTATATACAAGAAAATCGACTTTATACCTGAATATAAGATTGTCGAATTCTTCCAAATGCACTGCCGTCATGGCTTTATGTCAACTTCAGTAAAATGAAGAAGGTTAATTAACTTAAATATTTGATGTTAATGATTTGAAGCAACTCAATATCGACTGCTAAATGTGTATATACAAGAAAATCGACTTTATACCTGAATATAAGATTGTCGAATTCTTCCAAATGCACTGCCGTTATGGCTTTATGTCAACTTCAGTAAAATGAAGGAGGTTAATTAACTTAAATATGTTAAATTAGTGATTTAGGGCAACTCAATATCGACTACTAAATGTGTATATACAAGAAAATCGACTTTATACCTAAATATAAGATTGTCGAATTCTTCCAAATGCACTGCCGTTATGGCTTTATGTCAACTTCAGCAAGATGAAGAAAGTTAATTACCTTAAATAATCGATGTTAATGATTTAAAGCAACCCAATATCGACTGCTAAATCTGTATATGCAAGAAAATCGACTTTATACCTGAACATAAGATTGCCGAATTCTTCCAAATGCACTGCCGTTATGGCTTTATGTCAACTTCAGTAAGATGAAGAAGGTTAATTAACTTAAATATGTTAAATTAGTGATTGAGGGCAACTCAATATCGACTGCTAAATGTGTATATAAAAGAAAATCGACTTTATACCTGAATATATAAGATTGTCGAATTCTCCCAAATGCACTGCCGTTATGACTTTATGTCAACTTCATTAAGATGAAGAAGGTAAATTAACTTAAATATGTTAAATTAATGATTTAAAGCAACTCAATATCGACTGCTAAATATGTATATACAAGAAAATCTACTTTATACCTGAATATAAGATTGTCGAATTCTTCCAAATGCACTGCCGTTATGGCTTTATGCCAACTTCAGCAAGATGAAGAAGGTTAAATATCTTAAATATTTGATGTTAATGATTTGAAGCAACTCAATATCGACTACTAAATGTGTATATACAAGACAACCGAATTTATACCTGAATATAAGATTGTCGAATTCTTCCAAATGCACTGCCGTCATGGCTTTATGTCAACTTCAGTAAAATGAAGAAGGTTAATTAACTTAAATATTTGATGTTAATGATTTGAAGCAACTCAATATCGACTACTAAATATGTATATGCAAGAAAATCCACTTAATACCTGAATATAAGATTGTCGAATTCTCCCAAATGCACTGCCGTTATGGCTTTATGTCAACTTCAGCAAGATGAAGAAGGTTAATTACCTTAAATATTTGATGTTAATGATTTGAAGAATTTCAATATCTATTGCTAAATATGTATATACAAGAAGATCTACTTTATACCTGAATATAAGATTGTCGAATTCTTCCAAATGTACTGCCGTTATGGCTTTATGCCAACTTCAGCAAGATGAAGAAGGTTAAATATCTTAAATATTTGATGTTAATGATTTGAAGCAACTCAATATCGACTACTAAATGTGTATATACAAGACAACCGAATTTATACCTGAATATAAGATTGTCGAATTCTCCCAAATGCACTGCCGTCATGGCTTTATGTCAACTGCAGTAAAATGAAGAAGGCTTACGAACTTAAATATTTGATGTTAATGATTTGAAGCAACTCAATATCGACTGCTTAATGTGTATATAAAAGAAAATCGACTTTATACCTGAATATAAGGTGGTCGAATTCATCCAAATGCACTGCCGTCATGGCTTTATGTCAACTTCAGTGAAATGAAGAAGGCTAATTAACTAAAATATTTGATGTTAATGATTTGAAGCAACTCAATATCGACTACTAAATATGTATATACAAGAAAATCTACTTTATACCTGAATATAAGATTGTCGAATTCTTCCAAATGCACTGCCGTTATGGCTTTGTGTCAACTTCAGTAAAATGAAGAAGGTTAATTAACTTAAATATTTGATATCAATGATTTGAAGCAACTCAATGTCGACTGCTAAATGTGTATTTACAAGAAAATCGACATTATACCTGAATATAAGATTGTCAAATTCTTCCAACTGCGCTGCAGTCATGGGTTTATGTCAACTGCAGTAAAATGAAGAAGGCTTATGAACTTAAATATTTGATGTTAATGATTTGAAGCAACTAAATATCGACTGCTAAATGTGTATATACAAGAAAATCGACTTTATACCTGAATATAAGGTGGTCGAATTCTTCCAAATGCACTGCCGTCATGGCTTTATGTCAACTTCAGTAAAATGAAGAAGGCTAATTAACTTGAATATTTGATGTTAATTATTTGAAGCATTTCAATATCGACTGCTGAATGTGTATATACAAGAAAATCGACTTTATACCTGAAAATAAGGTGGTCGAATTCTTCCAAATGCACTGCCATTATGGCTTTATGTCAACTTTAGTAAGATGAAGGAGGTTAATTAACTTAAATATGTTAAATTAGTGATTTAGGGCAACTCAATATCGACTACCAGATGTGTATATACAAGAAAATCGACTTTATACCTGAAAATAAGGTGGTCGAATTCTTCCAAATGCACTGCCATTATGGCTTTATGTCAACTTTAGTAAGATGAAGGAGGTTAATTAACTTAAATATGTTAAATTAGTGATTTAGGGCAACTCAATATCGACTGCTAAATGTGTATATACAAGCAAACCGACTTTATACCTGAATATAAGATTGTCGAATTCTTCCAAATGCACTGCCGTTATGGCTTTATGTCAACTTCAGCGAGATGAAGAAGGCTAATTAACTTAAATATTTGATGTTAATGATTTGAAGCAACTCAATATCGACTGCTAAATGTGTTTATACAAGAAAACCGACTTTATACCTGAGAATAAGATTGTCGAATTCTTCCAAATGCACTACCGTCACGGCTTTATGTCAACTTCAGTAAAATGAAGAAGGTTAATTAACTTAAATATTTGATGTTAATGATTTGAAGCAACTCAATATCGACTGCTAAATGTGTTTATACAAGAAAATCGACTTTACACCTGAATATAAGGTGGTCGAATTCTTCCAAATGCACTGCCGTCATGGCTTTATGTCAACTTCAGCAAGATGAAGAAGGTTAATTACCTTAAATATTTGATGTTAATGATTTGAAGAATTTCTATATCTATTGCTAAATATGTATATACAAGAAGATCTACTTTATACCTGAATATAAGATTGTCGAATTCTTCCAAATGTACTGCCGTTATGGCTTTATGCCAACTTCAGCAAGATGAAGAAGGTTAAGTATCTTAAATATTTGATGTTAATGATTTGAAGCAACTCAATATCGACTACTAAATGTGTATATACAAGACAATGGCTTTATGTCAACTGCAGTAAAATGAAGAAGGCTTACGAACTTAAATA
>NW_026090200.1:0-17099 GCF_024586455.1 Bactrocera neohumeralis
CAGCTGCAACCGAAGCCATTGGTTTTCGGAAAGAGCAAAAGAACAGCTGGTACGACGAGGAGTGCCGTGTCGCAGCGGAGAGAAAACAGGTTGCCTACCTCGCAACGTTACGATCGACCACTACACGTGCGGGATGGGATAGATACCGAGAGTTGAAGAGGTAAGCGAGACGCATTTGCAGACAGCAGAAGAAAGAGGCCGAAATGCGTGAGCATAAAGAGCTTGATAAGCTGGCCGACAGGGGTAATGCTCGAAAATTCTACGAAAAAATGCGGCGGCTTACAGAAGGTTTCAAGACCGGAGCATACCCTTGTAGAACCCCCAAAAGTGATCTAGTCACTGATGCCCAGAGCATAGTTCAATTATGGAGGGAACACTTCTCCAGCCTGCCGAATAGCAGTGAACGCACAACACCAGGAGAAGGAGAACCCGATTCCCCAATCGATGACGATGGAGCAGACGTTCCATTACCCGACCATGAAGAAGTTCGAATAGCAATTGCCCGCCTCAAGAACAACAAAGCGGCAGGGGCCGAGCTATTCAAACACGGCGGCGAAGAACTAATAGGGTGCATGCATCAGCTTCTTTGTAAAATATGGTCGGACGAAAGCATGCCCAACGATTGGAATTTAAGTGTGCTATGCCCAATCCATAAAAAAGGAGACCCCACAATCTGCGCCAACTACCGTGGGATTAGCCTCCTCAACATCGCATATAAGGTTCTATCGAGCGTATTGTGTGAAAGATTAAAGCCCACCGTCAACAAACTGATTGGACCTTAATCAGTGTGGCTTTTAGACCTGGAAAATCAACAACCGACCAGATATTCACCATGCGCCAAATCTTGGAAAGACCCGTGAAAGGAGAATCGACACACACCACCTCTTCGTCGATTTCAAAGCTGCTTTCGACAGCACGAAAAGGAGCTGCCTCTATGCCGCGATGTCTGAATTTGGTATCCCCGCAAAACTAATACGGCTGTGTAAACTGACGTTGAGTAACACCAAAAGCTCCGTCAGGATCGGGAAGGACCTCTCCGAGCCGTTCGATACCAAACGAGGTTTCAGACAAGGCGATTCCCTATCGTGCGACTTTTCAACCTGCTTTTGGAGAAAATAGTTCGAGCCGCAGAACTAAATAGAGAAGGTACCATCTTCTATAAGAGTGTACAGCTGTTGGCGTATGCCGATGATATTGATATCATCGGCCTCAACACCCGCGCCGTTAGTTCTGCTTTCTCCAGGCTGGACAAGGAAGCACAGAAAATGGGTCTGGCAGTGAACGAGGGCAAGGCGAAATATCTCCTGTCATCAAACAAACAGTCGTCGCATTCGCGACTTGGCTCTCACGTCACTGTTGACAGTCATAACTTTGAAGTCGTAGATAATTTCGTCTATTTTGGAACCAGCGTAAACACCACCAACAACGTCAGCCTAGAAATCCAACGCAGGATAACTCTTGCCAACAGGTGCTACTTCGGACTGAGTAGGCAATTGAGAAGCAAAGTCCTCTCTCGACAAACAAAAACCAAACTCTATAAGTCACTCATAATTCCCGTCCTGCTGTATGGTGCAGAGTCTTGGACGATGTCAACAACGGATGAGTCGACGCTGCGAGTTTTCGAGAGAAAAGTTCTGCGAAAGATTTATGGTCCTTTGCGCGTTAGCCACGGCGAATACCGCATTCGATGGAACGATGAGCTGTACGAGATATACGACGACATCGACATAGTTCAGCGAATTAAAAGACAGCGGCTACGCTGGCTAGGTCATGTTGTCCGGATGGACGAAAACACTCCAGCTCTGAAAATATTCGACGCAGTACCCGCCGGGGGAAGCAGAGGAAGAGGAAGACCTCCACTCCGTTGGAAGGACCAAGTGGAGAAGGACCTGGCTTCGCTTGCAATATCCAATTGGCGCCACGTAGCGAAAAGAAGAAACGACTGGCGCGCTGTTGTTAACTCGGCTATAATCGCTTAAGCGGTTTCTACGCCAATTAAGAACAAGAAAATACACATTTAGCAATCGATATTGAAATGCTTCAAATCATTAACTTCACATATTTAAGTTAATTAACCTTCTTCATCTTACTGAAGTTGACATAAAGCTATAACGGCAGTGCATTTGGAAAAATTCCATAATCTTATATTTTGATATAAATTCGATTTTCTTGTATACACACATCTAGCAATTGATATTGTGTAGCTTCTGAACATTAACTTTACATATTTAAGATTATTAACTTTCTCCATTTTACTGAAAGTGACATAAAGCCATAACGGCAGTGCATTTGGAAGAAATCTAAAATCTTATATATTTATGTATAAAGTCTATTTTTATGTATATATTGACATTTGGCAATCGATATTGAAATGCTTCAAATCATTAACTTCACATATTTAAGTTAATTAATTTTCTTCATTTTACTGAAAGTGACATAAAGCCATAACAGCAGTGCATTTGGAAGAATTCTAAAATCTTATATTTATGTATTAAGTCTATTTTTTTGTATATATTGACATTTAGCAATCGATATTGAAATGCTTCAAATCATTAACTTCACATATTTAAGTTAATTAACCTTCTTCATCTTACTGAAGTTGACATAAAGCTATAACGGCAGTGCATTTGGAAAAATTCCGCAATCTTATATTTAGGTATAAAGTCGATTTTCTTGTATATACACATTGTAGCAATCGATATTGTGTAGCTTCTGAACATTTACATATTTAAGTTAATTAACCTTTTACATCTTACTGAAAGTGACATAAAGCCATAACGGCAGGGCATTTGGAAGAATTCCAAAATCTTATATTTATGTATAAGGTCGTTTTTTTTGTATATATTGACATTTAGCAATCGATATTGAAATGCTTTAAATCATTAACTTCACATATTTAAGTTAATTAACTTTCTTCATCTTACTGAAGTTGACATAAAGCCATATCGGCAGTGCATTTGGAAGAATTCTAAAATCTTATATTTATGTATTAAGTCTATTTTTTGTATATATTGACATTTAGCAATCGATATTGAAATGCTTCAAATCATTAACTTCACATATTTAAGTTAATTAACTTTCTTCATCTTACTGAAGTTGACATAAAGCTATAACGGCAGTGCATTTGCAAAAATTCCAAAATCTTATATTTAGAAATAAAGTCGATTTTCTTGTATATACGCATTTAGCAATCGATATTGTGTAGCTTCTGAACATTAACTTTACATATTTAAGTTAATTAACTTTCTTCATCTTACTGAAAGTGACATAAAGCCATAACGGCAGTGCATTTGGAAGAATTCCAAAATCTTATATTTATGTATAAAGTCGATTTTTTTGTATATATTGACATTTAGCAATCGATATTGAAATGCTTCAAATCATTAACTTCACATATTTAAGTTAATTAACCTTCTTCATCTTACTGAAGTTGACATAAAGCTATAACGGCAGTGCACTTGGAAAAATTCCATAATCTTATATTTTGATATAAATTCGATTTTCTTGTATACATACATCTAGCAATTGATATTGTGTAGCTTCTGAACATTAACTTTACATATTTAAGATTATTAACTTTCTTCATTTTACTGAAAGTGACATAAAGCCATAACGGCAGTGCATTTGGAAGAATTCTAAAAATCTTATATTTATGTATAAAGTCTATTTTTTTGTATATATTGACATTTAGCAATCGATATTGAAATGCTTCAAATCATTAACTTCACATATATAAGTTAATTAACTTTCTTCATCTTACTGAAGTTGACATAAAGCCATATCGGCAGTGCATTTGGAAGAATTCTAAAATCTTATATTTATGTATTAAGTCTATTTTTTGTATATATTGACATTTAGCAATCGATATTGAAATGCTTCAAATCATTAACTTCACATATTTAAGTTAATTAACTTTCTTCATTTTACTGAAAGTTACATAAAGCCATAACGGCAGTGCATTTGGAAGAATTCTAAAATCTTATATTTATGTATAAAGTCTATTTTTTTGTATATATTGACATTTAGCAATCGATATTGAAATGCTTCAAGTCATAAACTTCACATATTTAAGTTAATTAACTTTCTTCATTTTACTGAAAGTGACATAAAGCCATAACGGCAGTGCATTTGGAAGAATTCTAAAATCTTATATTTATGTATAAAGTCTATTTTTTTGTATATATTGACATTTAGCAATCGATATTGAAATGCTTCAAATCATTAACTTCACATATTTAAGTTAATTAACCTTCTTCATCTTACTGAAGTTGACATAAAGCTATAACGGCAGTGCATTTGGAAGAATTCCATAATCTTATATTTAGATATAAAGTCGATTTTCTTGTATACACACATCTAGCAATTGATATTGTGTAGCTTCTGAACATTAACTTTACATATTTAAGATTATTAACTTTCTCCATTTTACTGAAAGTGACATAAAGCCATAACGGCAGTGCATTTGGAAGAAATCTAAAATCTTATATATTTATGTATAAAGTCTATTTTTTGTATATATTGACATTTAGCAATCGATATTGAAATGCTTCAAATCATTAACTTCACATATTTAAGTTAATTAATTTTCTTCATTTTACTGAAAGTGACATAAAGCCATAACGGCAGTGCATTTGGAAGAATTCTAAAATCTTATATTTATGTATAAAGTCTATTTTTTGTATATATTGACATTTAGCAATCGATATTGAAATGCTTCAAATCATTAACTTCACATATTTAAGTTAATTAACTTTCTTCATCTTACTGAAGTTGACATAAAGCCATAACAGCAGTGCATTTGGAAGAATTCTAAAATCTTATATTTATGTATTAAGTCTATTTTTTTGTATATATTGACATTTAGCAATCGATATTGAAATGCTTCAAATCATTAACTTCACATATTTAAGTTAATTAACTTTCTTCATCTTACTGAAGTTGACATAAAGCTATAACGGCAGTGCACTTGGAAAAATTCCATAATCTTATATTTTGATATAAATTCGGTTTTCTTGTATACGTACATCTAGCAATTGATATTGTGTAGCTTCTAAACATTAACTTTACATATTTAAGATTATTAACTTTCTTCATTTTACTGAAAGTGACATAAAGCCATAACGGCAGTGCATTTGGAAGAATTCTAAAATCTTATATATTTATGTATAAAGTCTATTTTTTGTATATATTGACATGATATTACAATCGATATTGAAATGTCGCTTCAAATCTTTACTTAACTTTTCCTCATTTTATAACATATAAATGTTAAAATTAACTTTTGTTCTTTACATTTTATGCATTACATAGTTTCGTGTTTTAAACAATAAAGCAAAGAAAACAATTTTATTTTAGATATAAAGTTTTTCTTGTAAAATTTAGCAATCGTGACTTATTTAAAAAGGTGATTTTCTTTAGCAATACCTTTAGTCAAAATCTTAGTCATCTGCTTCTGACATAAATTTGGACAATTTTAAAATTATTAACCATAACATTTCGTTCGTTGGAATATAAATCAATTTAATTTTGATTGACATAAATGCTGCTTAAAAAATTACCTTTTTTATATAACGTTTTTTGTATATACGAGGTGAATATATTGTTATTCAAGGCCACTTGTTATTAGCACTTTTATTGTGACAGTAAAGCCATAACGGCTTTTAAGAATTCCATAACTGATGTCAAAGTTCAGACTTTAGAATCGATATTTTGAATATTAACGTCATCATCTTACTGAATTCGACATCTGTCGATGATAAAGCAACAGTATAAAGTCGCTTGTATTTCATGTGCAAGGATATTGGACCTTCAAATCATTAAACATATAAGCCCGTTAATTAGATTTCGTCTTTTCAAGATGACATAAAGCCATAACTGCAGTCATTTGGAATATCCCATGAGATCATTATATTCTCTGTATATACACAATTCCGCTGTCAATGGTACCTTTTAGATAACGCATTACACGTTTTACCGCATATTTCCTGTTTGTAGAAAAACGATTCAATAGATTAACTGCAAAACTGATGTCAGGTCGCGTTATTTGTGAGGCGAATAACAAACAACCAACAGCCTGCATATACGGAACTTTTGACATTTCATGCTGATATGTTTCATCTTTCGGACACATTTCATTACTCAACTTTCGTTGATTTAAATCAATTGACATAAAGCCATAACGGATTGCATTTGACATTCCGAATCTTATATTTAGATATAAAGTCGATTTATTGCGATTGATCTATTTGAGTACCCATTTGTAGTATCTCTAGTAACACGCATACCAAGTAACTGAGGATACTTCACCAAGATCTTTCATGTGAAATTATATTGAGATAATGAAAGTTGTTCCTTTAATAAAGCGTATTTGGATAAAATTCCATTCTCGTCGCTTGAAAACAACAGAACATCGTCATCATACACAGCTACAAATAAAGCATCGAATAACCTTTTCCAAAATCTTTTGTAATAAACACATTGATCTACATTGCTTCGTAGTAGACCTAAACTTCAGCAGAACGTTGTTAAATTTCTCGTTCCACAATCGACTGGACTGCTTCAGTCCATATAAGAATTTCAACAGCTTACACACACGTCCAGTATTGTCATCAAAACCGTCAGGTTGCACCATATATATTTCGTCATTTAATTCAGCATTTACTGAAATGCTGTTACATATCCATTTGATGTACTAACAAGTCATTCCGTGCAGCTAACGCCAATAAAAAACGTATATACGTATATCGAATTGACAGGAAAATGTTTCTTCATAATTAACACCTTTTGTCTGAAGTGATTATACCCATTTGATCACTAATCTTATTTTATCGTATCACCTCACCATTACTGTTTATTTTGGTTTTGAATACCCACCTTCAGATTTAATGGCTTTCTTACCAACAGGTAATTGTACTAAACACCATGTTTTGTTAGAATTCCATAGAGTCTATTTAGCTTGAACTGCCATTCTCCACTATCTGCATTTTCACTAGCCATAGCATCAACTAAATTTTTAGGATCATTTGATACAAAGTCAGTTTATAATGTAAAAGTCGCCTTATATATATGATTGCCCAAAATTTTTAATTTCATCATATTTGCACATATTCAGATGAATCAGCGTCTACTTTATTATTCACATAACTGACTATCGTGTTTGTTAATACATTCCGTTTTTTGTATATATTGAACCGATTGGCGATTCTTTACTTCTCATATTTAAGTTAATTAATTTCAATGTTGAAAGTTGACATAAAGCCATAACGGCAGTGCATTTGAAAGAATCACAACAATATATCCATTTCAATTACATTTTTATTTTTTGTTTCAATAAAAATTGAACATGTTTACTTATTACAATATTTTGCGTTTTCGGATTGAACAGTCTATATGCTTTGGACACATTACAATAACCCATCATAATGCATTCAACCGATTTATCATCCAGCTTCTTTCGCTTTTCACTTGGCACATGCATCATGGCTTTACAGCCAAACACTTTTAAAAACTTTAAGTTAGGTTTTTTACCAGTCCACATTTCATAGGGACTTTTCGCGTGTGAACCGAACGGAACTCTATTTAATATATAACGCAGCTGTATTCGCCGCTTATATTTAAAAAGTCTTTTTCTTGTATATAAACCAGAATCAATTAACATACATCGCACTTTTTAATAATTGTTCTATTTAGTCTCTAAGCAAACCATTTTGCTCAGGTGTATATGATGTTTTTTGATGTATAATTGTGCCTTCTGAATCACAAATATTTTTAAAATTTTCATTCAACTCAGTGCATTGTCTTCTAAACACCTTTATTTTATGCGAACACTGATTTTCAATAATTTTTTTGAATTTTACAAATTCAGCAAACACTTCTGATTTGTGCTTGATTGGCACCACAAACAGCTAATGCGAAAAGTCATCCACGTATGTCAACAGGATTTTGCCGAAAATGAACCCATTACATCTGAATGTATTAAATCAAGAAAGTTTTCTTATATTTAGTACCACTGTTTTTAAAGGATGCACGCGTTTGCTTTCCTTTTACACATTACTTCGCATTTCTCCGTTATTAACTTTTCATCAAAGTTTATACCATAAGAAGTACATATTTACTTTTTTTTCAAATATTCTCGATATTGACAAATTAACTTTACATATTTAAGATTAACCATTTCATTCTATGCCATAAATTATAATCGTCATTTGGATATAAAATGCATTTTGATATATTGAATCATTTAGCAATCGATATTGTACTCATTATTACATATTTAAACGATAATGATCATTTAAACATTAACGGCAGTGCATTTGGCTTCCAAAATCATTTTTATATCATTTTTTGTATATATTTTAGCATTTATTGACCTTCAAACACTACTTTGTTAATTTTTCTTCATTTGTCGAAGTACAGATAACAAATTTTTGCACATAACTCCAAAATCTTATATTCAATATAAAGTCGTTTTTTATTGACATTTAGCAGCGATTTGTCTTTATTTTATTAAATATAAGCACATATTCACGTCACTTTGAGTTAACTTTAATTACTTCATTATTTTTTATTATTAAGAATGTTTTTATTGTCAAATATTGAGACTTCACATTCATTTAAATCATTTCACGATTTTTCTTACTGATATTGACATAAAGCCATAACGAAGTGCATTTGGAAAAATTCATCTTTATTAGAATCCCGAAATATAAATTCGATTTTTGTTGTATATATTGACATTTAGCATTTAATTGAAATGTAGCTTTAAATTTGATATTTAAGATTATAACATCTTACAGTGGAATAAAACAACCTGTTTAGCGTGAAGTACAAATCTAAGAGATATAACTTTTACATTATTTAAACATTGATTTGCAGAGTTGTCTTTATTTACAAAGGGTGACACTAAAAAAGCCATAACGGCAGTGCATTTGGAAGAATTCTAAAATCTTATATTTATGTATAAAGTCTATTTTTTTGTATATATTGACATTTAGCAATCGATATTGAAATGCTTCAAATCATTAACTTCACATATATAAGTTAATTAACTTTCTTCATCTTACTGAAGTTGACATAAAGCCATATCGGCAGTGCATTTGGAAGAATTCTAAAATCTTATATTTATGTATTAAGTCTATTTTTTTGTATATATTGACATTTAGCAATCGATATTGAAATGCTTCAAATCATTAACTTCACATATTTATGTTAATTAACCTTCATCATCTTACTGAAGTTGACATAAAGCTATAACGGCATTGCATTTGGAAGAATTCCAAAATCTTATATTTATGTATAAAGTCGTTTTTTTGTATATATTGACATTTAGCAATCGATATTGAAATGCTTCAAATCATTAACTTCACATATTTAAGTTAATTAACCTTCTTCATCTTACTGAAGTTGACATAAAGCTATAACGGCATTGCATTTGGAAGAATTCCAAAATCTTAGATTTATGTATAAAATCGATTTTCTTGTATATTCGCTTGTAGCAATCGATATTGTGTAGCTTCTGAACATTTACATATTTAAGTTAATTAACCTTTTACATCTTACTGAAAGTGACATAAAGCCATAACGGCAGGGCATTTGGAAGAATTCCAAAATCTTATATTTATGTATAAGGTCGATTTTTTTGTATATATTGACATTTAGCAATCGATATTGACATGCTTCAAATCATTAACTTCACATATTTAAGTTAATTAACCTTCTTCATCTTACTGAAGTTGACATAAAGCTATAACGGCAGTGCACTTGGAAAAATTCCATAATCTTATATTTTGATATAAATTCGATTTTCTTGTATACATACATCTAGCAATTGATATTGTGTAGCTTCTGAACATTAACTTTACATATTTAAGATTATTAACTTTCTCCATTTTACTGAAAGTGACATAAAGCCATAACGGCAGTGCATTTGGAAGAATTCTAAAATCTTATATATTTATGTATAAAGTCTATTTTTTGTATATATTGACATTTAGCAATCGATATTGAAATGCTTCAAATCATTAACTTCACATATTTAAGTTAATTAACTTTCTTCATTTTACTGAAAGTGACATAAAGCCATAACGGCAGTGCATTTGGAAGAATTCTAAAATCTTATATTTAGATACATAAAGTCGATTTTCTTGTATACACACATTTAGCAATCGATATTGAAATGCTTCAAATCATTAACTTCACATATTTAAGTTAATTAACTTTCTTCATCTTACTGAAGTTGACATAAAGCCATATCGGCAGTGCATTTGGAAGAATTCTAAAATCTTATATTTATGTATTAAGTCTATTTTTTTGTATATATTGACATTTAGCAATCGATATTGAAATGCTTCAAATCATTAACTTCACATATATAAGTTAATTAACTTTCTTCATCTTACTGAAGTTGACATAAAGCCATATCGGCAGTGCATTTGGAAGAATTCTAAAATCTTATATTTATGTATTAAGTCTATTTTTTGTATATATTGACATTTAGCAATCGATATTGAAATGCTTCAAATCATTAACTTCACATATTTAAGTTAATTAACTTTCTTCATCTTACTGAAGTTGACATAAAGCTATAACGGCAGTGCATTTGGAAGAATTCCAAAATCTTAGATTTATGTATAAAATCGATTTTCTTGTATATATTGACATTTAGCAATCGATATTGAAATGCTTCAAATCATTAACTTCACATATTTAAGTTAATTAACCTTCTTCATCTTACTGAAAGTGACATAAAGCCATAACGGCAGTGCATTTGGAAGAATTCCAAAATCTTATATTTATGTATAAAGTCGATTTTTTGTATATATTGACATTTAGCAATCGATATTGAAATGCTTCAAATCATTAACTTCACATATTTAAGTTAATTAACCTTCTTCATCTTACTGAAGTTGACATAAAGCTATAACGGCAGTGCATTTGGAAAAATTCCATAATCTTATATTTTGATATAAATTCGATTTTCTTGTATACACACATCTAGCAATTGATATTGTGTAGCTTCTGAACATTAACTTTACATATTTAAGATTATTAACTTTCTCCATTTTACTGAAAGTGACATAAAGCCATAACGGCAGTGCATTTGGAAGAAATCTAAAATCTTATATATTTATGTATAAAGTCTATTTTTTGTATATATTGACATTTAGCAATCGATATTGAAATGCTTCAAATCATTAACTTCACATATTTAAGTTAATTAACTTTCTTCATTTTACTGAAGTTGACATAAAGCCAAAACGGCAGTGCATTTGGAAGAATTCTAAAATCTTATATTTATGTATAAAGTCTATTTTTTTGTATATATTGACATTTAGCAATCGATATTGAAATGCTTCAAATCATTAACTTCACATATTTAAGTTAATTAGCTTTCTTCATCTTACTGAAGTTGACATAAAGCCATAACGCAGTGCATTTGGAAGAATTCCAAAATCTTATATTTAGGTATAAAGTCGATTTTCTTGTATATACACATCTAGCAATCGATATTGTGTAGCTTCTGAACATTAACTTTACATATTTAAGATAATTAACATTCTTCATCTTACTGAAAGTGACATAAAGCCATAACGGCAGTGCATTTGGAAGAATTCCAAAATCTTATATTTATGTATAAAGTCTATTTTTTGTATATATTGACATTTAGCAATCGATATTGAAATGCTTCAAATCATTAACTTCACATATTTAAGTTAATTAACTTTCTTCATCTTACTGAAGTTGACATAAAGCCATAACGGCAGTGCATTTGGAAGAATTCCAAAATCTTATATTTATGTATAAAGTCGATTTTCTTGTATATATTGACATTTAGCAATCGATATTGAAATGCTTCAAATCATTAACTTCACATATTTAAGTTAATTAACTTTCTTCATCTTACTGAAGTTGACATAAAGCCATAACGGCAGTGCATTTGGAAGAATTCCAAAATCTTATATTTATGTATAAAGTCGATTTTCTTGTATATATTGACATTTAGCAATCGATATTGAAATGCTTCAAATCATTAACTTCACATATTTAAGTTAATTAACTTTCTTCATTTTACTGAAGTTGACATAAAGCCATAACGGCAGTGCATTTGGAAAAATTCCATAATCTTATATTTAGATATAAATTCGATTTTCTTGTATACACACATCTAGCAATTGATATTGTGTAGCTTCTGAACATTAACTTTACATATTTAAGATTATTAACTTTCTTCATTTTACTGAAAGTGACATAAAGCCATAACGGCAGTGCATTTGGAAGAATTCTAAAATCTTATATTTATGTATAAAGTCTATTTTTTTGTATATATTGACATTTAGCAATCGATATTGAAATGCTTCAAATCATTAACTTCACATATTTAAGTTAATTAACCTTCTTCATCTTACTGAAGTTGACATAAAACCATAACGGCAGTGCATTTGGAAGAATTCCACAATCTTATATTTATGTATAAAGTCGATTTTCTTGTATATAGACATTTAGCAATCGATATTGAAATGCTTCAAATCATTAGCTTCACATATTTAAGTTAACTAACCTTCTTCATCTTACTGAAGTGAATATAAAGTTATAGCGGCAGTGCATTTGGAAGAATTCCACAATCTTATATTTATGTATAAAGTCGATTTTTTTGTATATATTGACATTTAGCAATCGATATTGAAATGCTTCAAATCATTAACTTCACATATTTAAGTTAATTAACTTTCTTCATCTTACTGAAGGTGACATAAAGCCATAACGGCAGTGCATTTGGACGAATTCCAAAATCTTATATTTATGTATAAAGTCGATTTTCTTGTATATACACATTTAGCAATCGATATTGAGCTTCTCTAAATCATTTACTTCACTTATTTAAGTTAATTAACCTTCTTCATCTTACTGAAGTGGATATAAAGTTATAACGGCAGTGCATTTGGAAGAATTCTAAAATCTTATATTTATGTATAAAGTCTATTTTTTTGTATATATTGACATTTAGCAATCGATATTGAAATGCTTCAAATCATTAACTTCACATATTTAAGTTAATTAACCTTCTTCATCTTACTGAAGTTGACATAAAGCTATAACGGCAGTGCACTTGGAAAAATTCCATAATCTTATATTTAGATATAAATTCGATTTTCTTGTATACACACATCTAGCAATTGATATTGTGTAGCTTCTGAACATTAACTTTACATATTTAAGATTATTAACTTTCTTCATTTTACTGAAAGTGACATAAAGCCATAACGGCAGTGCATTTGGAAGAATTCTAAAATCTTATATTTATGTATAAAGTCTATTTTTTTGTATATATTGACATTTAGCAATCGATATTGAAATGCTTCAAGTCATAAACTTCACATATTTAAGTTAATTAACTTTCTTCATTTTACTGAAAGTGACATAAAGCCATAACGGCAGTGCATTTGGAAGAATTCTAAAATCTTATATTTATGTATAAAGTCTATTTTTTTGTATATATTGACATTTAGCAATCGATATTGAAATGCTTCAAATCATTAACTTCACATATTTAAGTTAATTAACTTTTCTTCATCTTACTGAAGTTGACATATAGCCATAACGGCGGCATTTGGAAAATTCCAAAAACTTATATTTAGATATAAAGTCGATTTTCTTGTATATACACATTTAGCATTCGATATTGTGTTGCTTCAAATCATTAACTTCACATATTTAAGTTAATTAACTTTCTTCATTTTACTGAAAGTGACATAAAGCCATAACGGCAGTGCATTTGGAAGAATTCTAAAATCTTATATTTATGTATAAAGTCTATTTTTTTGTATATATTGACATTTAGCAATCGATATTGAAATGCTTCAAATCATTAACTTCACATATTTAAGTTAATTAACTTTCTTCATCTTACTGAAAGTGACATAAAGCCATAACGGCAGTGCATTTGGAAGAATTCTAAAATCTTATATTTATGTATAAAGTCTATTTTTTTGTATATATTGACATTTAGCAATCGATATTGAAATGCTTCAAATCATTAACTTCACATATTTAAGTTAATTAACTTTCTTCATCTTACTGAAGTTGACATAAAGCCATAACGGCAGTGCATTTGGAAGAATTCCAAAATCTTATATTTAGGTACAAAACCGATATTCTTGTATATACAATTTAGCAATCGATATTGAGTTTCTTCAAATCATTTCCTTCACTTATTTAAGTTAATTAACTTCATCTTACTGAAATTGACATAAAGCCATAACGGCAGTGCATTTGGAAGAATTCCAAAATCTTATATTTATGTATAAAGTCGATTTTCTGGTATATACCCATTTAGCAATTGATTTTGTGTAGCTTCTGAACATTAACTTTACATATTTAAGTTAATTAACATTTTACATCTTACTGAAAGTGACATAAAGCCATAACGGCAGTGCATTTGGAAGAATTCTAAAATCTTATATTTATGTATAAAGTCGATTTTTTGTATATATTGACATTTAGCAATCGATATTGAAATGCTTCAAATCATTAACTTCACATATTTAAGTTAATTAACCTTCTTCATCTTACTGAAGTTGACATAAAGCTATAACGGCAGTGCATTTGGAAAAATTCCATAATCTTATATTTAGATATAAATTCGATTTTCTTGTATACACACATCTAGCAATCGATATTGTGTAGCTTCTGAACATTAACTTTACATATTTAAGATTATTAACTTTCTTCATTTTACTGAAAGTGACATAAAGCCATAACGGCAGTGCATTTGGAAGAATTCTAAAATCTTATATTTATGTATAAAGTCTATTTTTTGTATATATTGACATTTAGCAATCGATATTGAAATGCTTCAAATCATTAACTTCACATATATAAGTTAATTAACTTTCTTCATCTTACTGAAGTTGACATAAAGCCATATCGGCAGTGCATTTGGAAGAATTCTAAAATCTTATATTTATGTATTAAGTCTATTTTTTGTATATATTGACATTTAGCAATCGATATTGAAATGCTT
Source organism: Bactrocera neohumeralis (assembly GCF_024586455.1). NCBI lineage: Eukaryota > Metazoa > Arthropoda > Insecta > Diptera > Tephritidae > Bactrocera > Bactrocera neohumeralis. The sequence continues at coordinate 15,020 of NW_026090200.1, forward strand.
CAAATCATTAACTTCACATATTTAAGTTAATTAGCTTTCTTCATTTTACTGAACTTGACATAAAGCCATAACGGCAGTGCATTTGGAAGAATTCCAAAATCTTATATTTAGATATAAAGTCGATTTTCTTGTATATACGCATTTAATAGTCGATATTGTGTAGCTTCTGAACATTAACTTTACATATTTAAGATTATTAACTTTCTTCATTTTACTGAAAGTGACATAAAGCCATAACGGCAGTGCATTTGGAAGAATTCTAAAATCTTATATTTATGTATAAAGTCTATTTTTTGTATATATTGACATTTAGCAATCGATATTGAAATGCTTCAAATCATTAACTTCACATATTTAAGTTAATTAACTTTCTTCATCTTACTGAAGTTGACATAAAGCCATAACGGCAGTGCATTTGGAAGAATTCCAAAATCTTATATTTATGTATAAAGTCTATTTTTTTGTATATATTGACATTTAGCAATCGATATTGAAATGCTTCAAATCATTAACTTCACATATTTAAGTTAATTAACATTCTTCATACTTTTGACATAAAGCTATAACGTGCATTTGCTTCTGAATAAAGCCATAACATTAATAAAGTCTTATATATTGACATTTAGCAATCATATTGAAATGCTTCAAATCAATAACTTTACATATTTAAGTTAATTAACTTTCTTCATCTTACTGAAAGTGACATAAAGCCATAACGGCAGTGCATTTGGAAGAATTCCAAAATCTTATATTTATGTATAAAGTCGATTTTTTGTATATATTGACATTTAGCAATCGATATTGAAATGCTTCAAATCATTAACTTCACATATTTAAGTTAATTAACCTTCTTCATCTTACTGAAGTTGACATAAAGCTATAACGGCAGTGCATTTGGAAGAATTCCAAAATCTTATATTTAGGCATAAAATCGATTTTCTTGTATATATTGACATTTAGCAATCGATATTGTGTAGCTTCTGAACATTAACTTTACATATTTAAGTTAATTAACTTTCTTCATCTTACTGAAAGTGACATAAAGCCATAACGGCAGTGCATTTGGAAGAATTCCAAAATCTTATATTTATGTATAAAGTCGATTTTTTGTATATATTGACATTTAGCAATCGATATTGAAATGCTTCAAATCATTAACTTCACATATTTAAGTTAATTAACCTTCTTCATCTTACTGAAGTTGACATAAAGCTATAACGGCAGTGCATTTGGAAAAATTCCATAATCTTATATTTTGATATAAATTCGATTTTCTTGTATACACACATCTAGCAATTGATATTGTGTAGCTTCTGAACATTAACTTTACATATTTAAGATTATTAACTTTCTTCATTTTACTGAAAGTGACATAAAGCCATAACGGCAGTGCATTTGGAAGAATTCTAAAATCTTATATTTATGTATAAAGTCTATTTTTTTTTTATATATTGACATTTAGCAATCGATATTGAAATGCTTCAAATCATTAACTTCACATATTTAAGATAATTAACTTTCTTTATCTTAGTGAAGTTGGCATAAAGCCATAACGGCAGTGCATTTGGAAGAATTCTAAAATCTTATATTTATGTATAAAGTCTATTTTTTTGTATATATTGACATTTAGCAATCGATATTGAAATGCTTCAAATCATTAACTTCACATATTTAAGTTAATTAACTTTCTTCATCTTACTGAAGTTGACATAAAGTCATAACAACAGTGCATTTGGAAGAATTCCAAAATCTTATATTTATGTATAAAGTCTATTTTTTGTATATATTGACATTTAGCAATCGATATTGAAATGCTTCAAATCATTAACTTCACATATTTAAGTTAATTAACCTTCTTCATCTTACTGAAGTTGACATAAAGCTATAACGGCATTGCATTTGGAAGAATTCCAAAATCTTATATTTAGGTATAAAATCGATTTTCTTGTATATTCACATCTAGCAATCGATATTGTGTAGCTTCTGAACATTAACTTTACATATTTAAGATTATTAACTTTCTTCATCTTACTGAAAGTGACATAAAGCCATAACGGCAGTGCATTTGGAAGAATTCTAA
>NW_026090201.1:0-16225 GCF_024586455.1 Bactrocera neohumeralis
ACAAAACGATTCTACACCTTAATATAAGATTGGAAATTTTCCCAAAAATGTCGCTGTGGCATACGAAAACCGAAAACCCCAAAAACATCAAAAGTAATTTGCCAAAAAAAGTTATTTTTAGCATCTTGATATCGATTGCATAATTCATTAGAAAACAATTTTTAAATTTGTTTTGGGGTTTAAAATTTTAATACACCTGCGCTATTGCCCGAAAACCATGAAACCCAATAAATCAAAACGGGAATTTTTCCAAAAATGTAAAAGTTTTATTTTTAATCTTAATGATTGATAATATGAAATTTTTAAAAATAAATTTTATTTAATTTTAAAATTGAAAATTTTTCCAAATAGTGTCGCATTTAAAACAATTTATGAAACCCAATAAACAAAAACCATTAAAAAATATAAAGTTATATTTTTCAACTTCAAGATTTTTTAATGATTACAAAAAAAAATTCCAACCTTAATATAAGATTAAAATTTTTAAATACATTGCATTTAACATCAAAACGGCAAATTTGCATAAATATGTAAAGTTCATATTTTTGCGCATCTTGATATCGATTGCATAATATGTATGTACCAAAAATCAATTTTACATCTTAATTTAATATTGTAAAATTGTTCCAAATACACTGTCGCTATTGCTATAGAACAACTCTATGACAACTCCAATAACATCAAAACGGCAAATTTGCATAAATATGTAAAGTTCATATTTTTACGCAACTTGATATCGATTGCATAATGTGTATGTATCACAAAATCGATTCTACACCTTAATATAAGATTGTGAAATTGCTCCAAATACACTGTCGCTATGGCTATACGAAAACTCTATGACAACTCCAATAACATCAAAACGGCTAATTTGCATAAATATGTAAAGTTCATATTTTTACGCATCTTGATATCGATTGCTTAATATGTATGTACTAAAAAATCAATTTTACACCTTAATTTAGGATTGCTAAATTGTTCCAAATACATTGTCGCTATTGCTAAAGGACAACTCTATGACAACTCAAATAACATCAAAACGGCTAATTTGCATAAATATGTAAAGTTCATATTTTTACGCATCTTGATATCGATTGCATTACATGTATGTACCAAAAAATCAGTTTTACATCTTAATTTAAGATTGTAAAATTGTTCCAAATACACTGTCGCCATTGCTATAAGGCAACTCTATGACAACTCCAATAACATCAAAACGATTAATTAGCAAAAATATGTGAAATTCATATTTTTACGCTACCTGATATCGATTGCATATTGTGTATGTATCAAAAAATCGATTCTACACCTTAATATAAGATTGTAAAATTGTTCCAAATACACTGTCGCTATTGCTATAGAACAACTCTATGACAACTCCAATACATCAAAACGGCTAATTTGCCTAAATATGTAAAGTTCATATTTTTACGCATCTTGATATCGATTGCATAATATGTATGTACCAAAAATCAATTTTACATCTTAATTTAAGATTGTAAAATTGTTCCAAATACACTGTCGCTATTGCTATAGAACAACTCTATGACAACTCCAATAACATCAAAACGGCTAATTTGCATAAATATGTAAAGTTCATATTTTTACGCATCTTGATATCGATTGCATAATATGTATGTACCAAAAAATCAATTTTACACCTTAATTTAAGATTGTAAAATTGTTCCAAATACACTGTCGCTATTGCTATAGGACAACTCTATGACAACTCCAATAACATCAAAACGGCTAATTTGCATAAATATGTAAAGTTCATATTTTTACGCATCTTGATATCGATTGCATAATATGTATGTATCAAAAAATCAATTTTATCGATTCTACATCTTAATTTAAGATTGTAAAATTGTTCCAAATACACTGTCGCTATTGCTATAGAACAACTCTATGACAACTCCAATAACATCAAAACGGCTAATTTGCATAAATATGTAAAGTTCATATTTTTACGCATCTTGATATCGATTGCATAATATGTATGTACCAAAAAATCAATTTTACATCTTAATTTAAGATTGTAAAATTGTTCCAAATACATTGTCGCTATTGCTATAGGGCAACTCTATGACAACTCCAATAACATCAAAACGGCTAGTTAGCATAAATATGTAAAGTTCATATTTTTACGCATCTTGATATCGATTGCTTAATGTGTATGTACTAAAAAATCAATTCTACACCTTAATTTAAGATTGCAAAATTGTTCCAAATACACTGTCGCTATTGCTATAGGACAACTCTATGACAACTCCAATAACATCAAAACGGCTAATTTGCATAAATATGTAAAGTTCATATTTTTACGCATCTTGATATCGATTGCATAATATGTATGTACCAAAAAATCAATTTAACGCCTTAATTTAAGATTGCAAAATTGTTCCAAATACACTGTCGCTATTGCTATAGAACAACACTATGACAACTCCAATAACATCAAAACGGCTAATTTGCATAAATATGTAAAGTTCATATTTTTACGCATCTTGATATCGATTGCATAATATGTATGTGCAAAAAAATCAATTTTCATTTTAATTTAAGATTGCAAAATTGTTCCAAATACACTGTCGCTATTGCTATAGAACAACTCTATGACAACTCCAATAACATCAAAACGGCTAATTAGCATAAATATGTAAAGTTCATATTTTTACGCAACTTGATACTCGATTACTTAATGTGTATGTACCAAAAAATCAATTTACATCTTAATTTAAGATTGGTAAAATTGTTCCAAATACACTGTCGCTATTGCTATAGGACAACTCTATGACAACTCCAATAACATCAAAACGGCTAATTTGCATAAATATGTAAAGTTCATATTTTTACGCATCTTGATATCGATTGCATAATGTGTATGTATCAAAAAATCAATTTTACACCTTAATTTAAGATTGTAAAATTGTTCCAAATACACTGTCGCTATTGCTATAGAACAACTCTATGACAACTCCAATAACATCAAAACGGCTAATTTGCATAAATATGTAAAGTTCATATTTTTACGCATCTTGATATCGATTGCATAATATGTGTATGTATCAAAAAATCAATTCTACACCTTAATTTAAGATTGTGAAATTGTTCCAAATACACTGTCGCTATTGCTATAGAACAACTCTATGACAACTCCAATAACATCAAAACGGCTAATTTGCATAAATATGTAAAGTTCATATTTTTACGCATCTTGATATCGATTGCATAATATGTATGTACCAAAAAATCAATTTTACACCTTAATTTAAGATTGCAAAGTTGTTCCAAATACACTGTCGCTATTGCTATACGACAACTCTATGTAAGCTCCAATAACATCAAAACGGCTAATTAACAGAAATATGTAAAGTTCATATTTTTACGCATCTTGATATCGATTGCTTAATGTGTATGTATGTACTAAAAAATCAATTTTACACCTTAATTTAGGATTGTTAAATTGTTCCAAATACATTGTCGCTATTGCTATAGGACAACTCTATGACAACTCCAATAACATCAAAACGGCTAATTTGCATAAATATGTAAAGTTCATATTTTTACGCATCTTGATATCGATTGCATAATATGTATGTACCAAAAAATCAATTTTACACCTTAATTTAAGATTGTAAAATTGTTCCAAATACACTGTCGCTATTGCTATAGGAACAACTCTATGACAACTCCAATAACATCAAAACGGCTAATTTGCATAAATATGTAAAGTTCATATTTTTACGCATCTTGATATCGATTGCATAATATGTATGTACCAAAAAATCAATTTTACATCTTAATTTAAGATTGTATAGTTGTTCCAAATACACTGTCGCTATTGCTATAGAACAACTCTATGACAACTCCAATAACATCAAAACGGCTAATTTGCATAAATATGTAAAGTTCATATTTTTACGCATCTTGATATCGATTGCATAATATGTATGTACAAAAAATCAATTTTACATCTTAATTTAAGATTGCAAAATTGTTCCAAATACACTGTCGCTATTGCTATAGAACAACTCTATGACAACTCCAATAACATCAAAACGGCTAATTAGCATAAATATGTAAAGTTCATATTTTTACGCATCTTGATATCGATTGCTTAATATGTATGTATCAAAAAATCGATTCTACACCTTAATTTAAGGTTGCAAAGTTGTTCCAAATACACTGTCGCTATTGCTATACGACAACTCTATGACATCTCCAATAACATCAAAACGGCTAGCTAGCATAAATATGTAAAGTTCATATTTTTACGCAACTTGATATCGATTTCTTAATGTGTATGTACCAAAAATCGATTCTACACCTTAATTTAAGATTGTAAAATTGTTCCAAATACACTGTCGCTATTGCTATAGAACAACTCTATGACAACTCCAATAACATCAAAACGGCTAATTTGCATAAATATGTAAAGTTCATATTTTTACGCATCTTGATATCGATTGCTTAATGTGTATGTATCAAAAAATCAATTCTACACCTTAATTTAAGATTGTTAAATTGTTCCAAATACACTGTCGCTATTGCTATAGACAACTCTATGACAACTCCAATAACATCAAAACGGCTAATTTGCATAAATATGTAAAGTTCATATTTTTACGCATCTTGATATCGATTGCATAATACGTATGTACCAAAAAATCAATTTTACATCTTAATTTAAGATTGTAAAATTGTTCCAAATACACTGTCGCTATTGCTATACGACAACTCTATGACAACTCCAATAACATCAAAACGGCTAATTTGCATAAATATGTAAAGTTCATATTTTTACGCATCTTGATATCGATTGCATAATATGTATGTACCAAAAAATCAATTTTACACCTTAATTTAAGATTTCAAAATTGTTCCAAATACATTGTCGCTATTGCTATAGGACAACTCTATGACAACTCCAATAACATCAAAACGGCTAGTTAGCATAAATATGTAAAGTTCATATTTTTACGCATCTTGATATCGATTGCATAATATGTATGTACTAAAAAATCAATTTTACACCTTAATTTAGGATTGTTAAATTGTTCCAAATACACTGTCGCTATTGCTATAGGGCAACTCTATGACAACTCCAATAACAAAAAAACGGCTAATTGACAGAAATATGTAAAGTTCATATTTTTACGCATCTTGATATCGATTGCTTAATGTGTATGTATGTACTAAAAAATCAATTATACACCTTAATTTAAGATTGCAAAGTTGTTCCAAATACACTGTCGCTATTGCTATAGAACAACTCTATGACAACTCCAATAACATCAAAACGGCTAATTTGCATAAATATGTAAAGTTCATATTTTTACGCAACTTGATATCGATTGCTTAATGTGTATATATCAAAAAATCAATTCTACACCTTAATTTAAGATTGCAAAGTTGTTCCAAATACACTGTCGCTATTGCTATAGGGCAACTCTATGACAACTCCAATAACATCAAAACGATTAATTAGCAAAAATATGTGAAGTTCATATTTTTACGCTACCTGATATCGATTGCATATTGTGTATGTATCAAAAAATCGATTCTACACCTAAATATAAGATTGCAAAATTGTTCCAAATACACTGTCGCTATGGCTATACGACAACTCTATGACAACTCCAATAACATCAAAACGGCTAATTTGCATAAATATGTAAAGTTCATATTTTTACGCATCTTGATATCGATTGCTTAATATGTATGTATCAAAAAATCAATTTTACATCTTAATTTAAGATTGTAAAATTGTTCCAAATACATTGTCGCTATTGCTATAGGGCAACTCTATGACAACTCCAATAACATCAAAACGGCTAATTGACATAAATATGTAAAGTTCATATTTTTACGCATCTTGATATCGATTGCATAATATGTATGTACTAAAAAATCAATTTTACACCTTAATATAAGATTGTGAAATTGATTCAAACACACTGTCGCTATGGCTATACGACAACTCTACGACAACTCCAATAACATCAAAACGGCTAATTTGCATAAATATGTAAAGTTCATATTTTTACGCATCTTGATATCGATTGCTTAATATGTATGTACTAAAAAATCAATTTTACACCTTAATTTAAGATTGCAAAGTTGTTCCAAATACACTGTCGCTATTGCTATAGAACAACTCTATGACAACTCCAATAACAAAAAAACGGCTAATTGACAGAAATATGTAAAGTTCATATTTTTACGCAACTTGATATCGATTGCTTAATGTGTATGTAGTCAAAAAATCAATTCTACACCTTAATTTAAGATTGCAAAGTTGTTCCAAATACACTGTCGCTATTGCTATAAAACAACTCTATGACAACTCCAATAACATCAAAACGGCTAATTTGCATAAATATGTAAAGTTCATATTTTTACGCAACTTGATATCGATTGCTTAATGTGTATGTATCAAAAAATCGATTCTACACCTTAATTTAAGATTGTGAAATTGCTCCAAATACATTGTCGTTATGGCTATACGACAACTCTATGAAAGCTCCAATAACATCAAAACGGCTAATTAACAGAAATATGAAAAGTTCATATTTTTACGCATCTTGATATCGATTGCTTAATGTGTATGTATGTACTAAAAAATCAATTCTACACCTTAATTTAGGATTGTTAAATTGTTCCAAATACATTGTCGCTATTGCTATAGGACAACTCTATGACAACTCCAATAACATCAAAACGGCTAATTTGCATAAATATGTAAAGTTCTTATTTTTACGCATCTTGATATTGATTTTTTAGTACATACATACACATTAAGCAATCGATATCCAGATGCGTAAAAATATGAACTTTACATATTTCTGTTAAATAGCCGTTTTGATGTTATTGGAGTTGTCATAGAGTTGTCGTATAGCCATAGCTACAGTGTGTTTGAATCAATTTCACAATCTTATATTAAGGTGTAGAATCGATTTTTCGATACATACACAATATGCAATCGATATCAGGTAGCGTAAAAATATGAACTTCACATATTTTTGCTAATTAATCGTTTTGATTTTATTGGAGTTGTCACAGAGTTGTTCTATAGCAATAGCGACAGTGTATTTGGAACAACTTTACAATCTTAAATTAAGGTGTAAAATTGATTTTTTGGTACATACATATTATGCAATCGATATCAAGATGCATAAAAATATGAATATGTTATTAGAGTTGTCATAGAGTTGTCGTATAGCCATAACGACAGTGTGTTTGAATCAATTTCACAATCTTATATTAAGGTGTAGAATCGATTTTTTGATACATACACAATATGCAATCGACATCAGGTAGCGTAAAAATATGAAGTTCACATTTTTTTGCTAATTGATATCGATTTTGAATGTGTATGTAGCAAAAAATCGTGTTTTACATACTTACAATCTTAAATTAAGATGTGTTCCAAATGATGTCGCTATTGCTATAGAACAACTCTGTGACAACTCCAATAACATCAAAACGGCTAATTTGCATAAATATGTAAAGTTTATATTTTTACGCATCTTGATATCGATTGTCATAATGTTGTATGTACTAAAAAATCAATATTTACAACTTAATTTAAATCTTAAATTAAGATTGTTAAAATACATTTTATTGCTATATAACATTATGCAATCGATATCAATAACATCAAAACGGCTTTACATAAATATGTAAAGTTCATATTTTTACGCATATTGATATCGATTGCATAATATGTATGTACCAAAAAATCAATTTTACATCTTAATTTAAGATTGTAAAATTGTTCCAAATACACCGTCGTTATTGCTATTGGGCAACTCTGTGACAACTCCAATAACATCAAAACGGCTAGTTAGCATAAATATGTAAAGTACATATTTTTACGCAACTTGATATCGATTGCTTAATATGTATGTACCAAAAAATCAATTTTACATCTTAATTTAAGATTGTCAAATTGTTCCAAATACACTGTGTATTTGGAACAACTTTGACAACTCCAATAACATCAAAACGGCTAATTATAAATATGTAAAGTTCATATTTTTACGCATACTTGATATCGATTGCAATAATATCAAGATGCGTATCAAAAAATATGACACTTTAATTTAAGATTTTGTTCCAAATTGTCGTTTTGATGTTATTGGAGTTGTCAACTCCAGATAACATGTTCTAGAGCATAAATATGCGACAGTGTATTTGGAACAATTTTGCAATCGATTGCATAATATGTACGTACCAAAAAATCAATTATACGCCTTAATTTAAGATTGCAAAGTTGTTCCAAATACACTGTCGCATCTTGATATCGATTGCATAATATGTATGTACCAAAAAATCAATTTTACATCTTAATTTAAGATTGTAAATTTGTTCCAAATACACTGTCGCTATTGCTATAGAACAACTCTATGACAACTCCAATAACAAAAAAACGGCTAATTGACATAAATATGTAAAGTTCATATTTTTACGCATCTTGATATCGATTGCTTAATGTGTATGTACTAAAAAATCAATTATACACCTTAATTTAAGATTGCAAAGTTGTTCCAAATACACTGTCGCTATTGCTATAGAACAACTCTATGACAACTTCAATAACATCAAAACGGCTAGTTAGCATAAATATGAAAAGTTCATATTTTTACGCAACTTGATATCGATTGCTTAATGTGTATGTATCAAAAAATCAATTCTACACCTTAATTTAAGATTGCAAAGTTGTTCCAAATACACTGTCGCTATTGCTATAGAACAACTCTATGACAACTCCAAAAAATCAAAACGGCTAAGTTAGCATAAAAATGTAAAGTTCATATTTTTACGCAACTTGATATCGATTGCTTAATGTGTATGTATCAAAAAATCGATTCTACACCTTAATTTAAGATTGTGAAATTGCTCCAAATACACTTTCGCTATGGCTATACGACAACTCTATGACAACTCCAATAACATCAAAACGGCTAATTAACATAAATATGTAAAGTTCATATTTTTACGCATCTTGATATCGATTGCATATTGTGTATGTATCAAAAAATCGATTCTACACCTTAATATAAGATTGCAAAATTGTTCCAAATACACTGTCGCTATAGCTATAGAACAACTCTATGACAACTCCAATAAAATCAAAACGGTTAATTTGCATAAATATGTAAAGTTCATATTTTTACGCATCTTGATATCGATTGCATAATATGTATGTACCAAAAAATCAATTTTACATCTTAATTTAAGATTGTAAAATTGTTCCAAATACACTGTCGCTATTGCGATAGAACAACTCTATGACAACTCCAATAACATCAAAACGATTAATTAGCAAAAATATGTGAAGTTCATATTTTTACGCTACCTGATATCGATTGCATATTATGTATGTATCAAAAAATCAATTTTACACCTTAATTTAAGATTGTGAAATTGTTCCAAATACACTGTCGCTATTGCTATAGGGCAACTCTATGACAACTCCAATAACATCAAAACGATTAATTAGCATAAATATGTAAAGTTCATATTTTTACGCAACTTGATATCGATTGCTTAATGTGTATGTATCGAAAAATCGATTCTACACCTTAATTTAAGATTGTTAAATTGTTCCAAATACACTGTCGCTATTGCTATACGACAACTCTATGACAACTCCAATAACATCAAAACGGCTAATTAACAGAAATATGTAAAGTTCATATTTTTACGCATCTTGATATCGATTGCTTAATGTGTATGTATGTACTAAAAAATCAATTCTACACCTTAATTTAAGATTGTTAAATTGTTCCAAATACACTGTCGCTATTGCTATACGACAACTCTATGACAACTCCAATAACATCAAAACGGCTAATTTGCATAAATATGTAAAGTTCATATTTTTACGCATCTTGATATCGATTGCTTAATGTGTATGTATGTATTCAAAAATCAATTTTACATCTTAATTTAAGATTGTAAAATTGTTCCAAATACACTGTCGCTATTGCTATAGAACAACTCTATGACAACTCCAATAACATCAAAACGGCTAATTAGCATAAATATGTAAAGTTCATATTTTTACGCATCTTGATATCGATTGCTTAATGTGTATGTATCGAAAAATCAATTCTACATCTTAATTTAAGATTGTAAAATTGTTCCAAATACACTGTCGCTATTGCTATAGGACAACTCTATGACAACTCCAATAACATCAAAACGGCTAATTGCATAAATATGTAAAGTTCATATTTTTACGCATCTTGATATCGATTGCATAATATGTATGTATCAAAAAATCAATTTTACACCTTAATTTCAGATTGCAAAGTTGTTCAAAATACACTGTCGCTATTGCTATATAACAACTCTATGACAACTCCAATAACATCAAAACGGCTAATTTGCATAAATATGTAAAGTTCATATTTTTACGCATCTTGATATCGATTGCATAATATGTATGTACCAAAAAATCAATTTTACATCTTAATTTAAGATTGTAAAATTGTTCCAAATACACTGTCGCTATTGCTATAGAACAACTCTATGACAACTCCAATAAAATCAAAACGGCTAATTTGCATAAATATGTAAAGTTCATATTTTTACGCATCTTGATATCGATTGCATAATATGTATGTATCAAAAAATCAATTCTACACCTTAATTTAGGATTGTTAAATTGTTCCAAATACACTGTCGCTATTGCTATAGGACAACTCTATGACAACTCCAATAACATCAAAACGATTAATTAGCATAAATATGTAAAGTTCATATTTTTACGCAACTTGATATCGATTGCATAATGTGTATGTACCAAAAAATCAATTCTACACCTTAATTTAAGATTGCAAAATTGTTCCAAATACACTGTCGCTATTGCTATAGGACAACTCTATGACAACTCCAATAACATCAAAACGGCTAATTTGCATAAATATGTAAAGTTCATATTTTTACGCATCTTGATATCGATTGCATAATATGTATGTACAAAAAATCAATTTTACATCTTAATTTAAGATTGTAAAATTGTTCCAAATACACTGTCGCTATTGCTATAGAACAACTCTATGACAACTCCAATAACATCAAAACGGCTAATTTGCATAAATATGTAAAGTTCATATTTTTACGCATCTTGATATCGATTGCATAATATGTATGTATCAAAAAATCAATTTTACATCTTAATTTAAGATTGTAAAATTGTTCCAAATACACTGTCGCTATTGCTATAGAACAACTCTATGACAACTCCAATAACATCAAAACGGCTAATTTGCATAAATATGTAAAGTTCATATTTTTACGCATCTTGATATCGATTGCTTAATATGTATGTACCAAAAAATCAATTTTACATCTTAATTTAAGATTGTAAAATTGTTCCAAATACACTGTCGCTATTGCTATATAACAACTCTATGACAACTCCAATAACATCAAAACGGCTAATTTGCATAAATATGTAAAGTTCATATTTTTACGCATCTTGATATCGATTGCATAATATGTATGTACATCTTAATTTACGATTGTAAAATTGTTCCAAATACACTGTCGCTATTGCTATAGAACAACTCTATGACAACTCCAATAACATCAAAACGGCTAATTTGCATAAATATGTAAAGTTCATATTTTTACGCATCTTGATATCGATTGCATAATGTGTATGTACCAAAAAATCAATTTTACATCTTAATTTAAGATTGTAAAATTGTTCCAAATACACTGTCGCTATTGCTATAGAACAACTCTATGACAACTCCAATAACATCAAAACGGCTAATTTGCATAAATATGTAAAGTTCATATTTTTACGCATCTTGATATTGCTATATGAACACTCTATGACAACTCCAATAACATCAAAACGGCAAATTTGCATAAATATGTAAAGTTCATATTTTTACGCATCTTGATATCGATTGCATAATATGTATGTACCAAAAAATCAATTTTACATCTTAATTTAAGATTGTAAAATTGTTCCAAATACACTGTCGCTATTGCTATATAACAACTCTATGACAACTCCAATAACATCAAAACGGCTAATTTGCATAAATATGTAAAGTTCATATTTTTACGCATCTTGATATCGATTGCATAATATGTATGTACCAAAAAATCAATTTTACATCTTAATTTAAGATTGTAAAATTGTTCCAAATACACTGTCGCTATTGCTATAGAACAACTCTATGACAACTCCAATAACATCAAAACGGCTAATTTGCATAAATATGTAAAGTTCATATTTTTACGCATCTTGATATCGATTGCATAATATGTATGTACCAAAAAATCAATTTTACATCTTAATTTAGGATTGTTAAATTGTTCCAAATACATTGTCGCTATTGCTATAGGACAACTCTATGACAACTCCAATAACATCAAAACGGCAAATTTGCATAAATATGTAAAGTTCATATTTTTACGCATCTTGATATCGATTGCATAATATGTATGTACCAAAAAATCAATTTTACATCTTAATTTAAGATTGTAAAATTGTTCCAAATACACTGTCGCTATTGCTATAGAACAACTCTATGACAACTCCAATAACATCAAAACGGCAAATTTGCATAAATATGTAAAGTTCATATTTTTACGCATCTTGATATCGATTGCGAATTGTGTATGTACCAAAAAATCAATTTTACATCTTAATTTAAGATTGTAAAATTGTTCCAAATACACTGTCGCTATTGCTATAGAACAACTCTATGACAACTCCAATAACATCAAAACGGCTAATTTGCATAAATATGTAAAGTTCATATTTTTACGCATCTTGATATCGATTGCATAATATGTATGTACCAAAAAATCAATTTTACATCTTAATTTAAGATTGTAAAATTGTTCCAAATACACTGTCGCTATTGCTATATAACAACTCTATGACAACTCCAATAACATTAAATCGGCTAATTTGCATAAATATGTAAAGTTCATATTTTTACGCATCTTGATATCGATTGCATAATATGTATGTACCAAAAAATCAATTTTACATCTTAATTTAAGATTGTAAAATTGTTCCAAATACATTGTCGCTATTGCTATAGGAACAACTCTATGACAACTCCAATAACATCAAAACGGCTAATTTGCATAAATATGTAAAGTTCATATTTTTACGCATCTTGATATCGATTGCATAATATGTATGTACCAAAAAATCAATTTTCCATCTTAATTTAAGATTGTAAAATTGTTCCAATTACACTGTCGCTATTGCTATAGGGCAACTCTATGACAACTCCCATAACTTCAAAAAGGGTAATTAGCATAAATATGTAGAGTTCATATTTTTACGCATCTTGATATCGATTGCATAATATGTATGTACCAAAAAATCAATTCTACACCTTAATTTAGGATTGTTAAATTGTTCCAAATACATTGTCGCTATTGCTATAGGGACAACTCTATGACAACTCCAATAACATCAAAACGGCTAATTTGCATAAATATGTAAAGTTCATATTTTTACGCATCTTGATATCGGTTGCATATGTATGTACCAAAAAATCAATTTTACATCTTAATTTAGGATTGTTAAATTGTTCCAAATACATTGTCGCTATTGCTATAGGACAACTCTATGACAACTCCAAAAACATCAAAACGGCTAATTAGCATAAATATGTAAAGTTCATATTTTTACGCAACTTGATATCGATTGCATAATGTGTATGTACCAAAAAATCAATTTTACATCTTAATTTAAGATTGTAAAATTGTTCCAAATACACTGTCGCTATTGCTATATAACAACTCTATGACAACTCCAATAACATCAAAACGGCTAATTTGCATAAATATGTTAAGTTCATATTTTTACGCAACTTGATATAGATTGCATAATGTGTATGTACCAAAAAATCAATTTTACATCTTAATTTAAGATTGTAAAATTGTTCCAAATACACTGTCGCTATTGCTATAGAACAACTCTATGACAACTCCAATAACATCAAAACGGCTAATTTGCATAAATATGTAAAGTTCATATTTTTACGCATCTTGATATCGATTGCATAATATGTATGTACCAAAAAATCAATTTTACATCTTAATTTAAGATTGTTAAATTGTTCCAAATACATTGTCGCTATTGCTATAGAACAACTCTATGACAACTCCAATAACATCAAAACGGCTAATTTGCATAAATATGTAAAGTTCATATTTTTACGCATCTTGATATCGATTGCATAATATGTATGTACCAAAAAATCAATTTTACATCTTAATTTAAGATTGTAAAATTGTTCCAAATACACTGTCGCTATTGCTATAGAACAACTCTATGACAACTCCAATAACATCAAAACGGCAAATTTGCATAAATATGTAAAGTTCATATTTTTACGCATCTTGATATCGATTGCATAATATGTATGTACCAAAAAATCAATTTTACATCATAATTTGAGATTGTTAAATTGTTCCAAATACATTGTCGCTATTGCTATAGAACAACTCTATGACAACTCCAATAACATCAAAACGGCTAATTTGCATAAATATGTAAAGTTCATATTTTTACGCATCTTGATATCGATTGCATAATATGTATGTACCAAAAAATCAATTTTCCATCTTAATTTAAGATTGTAAAATTGTTCCAAATACACTGTCGCTATTGCTATAGGGCAACTCTATGACAACTCCAATAACTTCAAAAAGGGTAATTAGCATAAATATGTAAAGTTCATATTTTTACGCATCTTGATATCGATTGCATAATATGTATGTACCAAAAAATCAATTCTACACCTTAATTTAGGATTGTTAAATTGTTCCAAATACATTGTCGCTATTGCTATAGGACAACTCTATGACAACTCCAATAACATCAAAACGGCTAATTTGCATAAATATGTAAAGTTCATATTTTTACGCAA
Source organism: Bactrocera neohumeralis (assembly GCF_024586455.1). Taxonomy (NCBI): domain Eukaryota; kingdom Metazoa; phylum Arthropoda; class Insecta; order Diptera; family Tephritidae; genus Bactrocera; species Bactrocera neohumeralis. The sequence goes on from NW_026090201.1 coordinate 14,931, forward strand.
CTTGATATCGATTGCATAATGTGTATGTACCAAAAAATCAATTTTACATCTTAATTTAAGATTGTAAAATTGTTCCAAATACACTGTCGCTATTGCTATATAACAACTCTATGACAACTCCAATAACATCAAAACGGCTAATTTGCATAAATATGTAAAGTTCATATTTTTACGCATCTTGATATCGATTGCATAATATGTATGTACCAAAAAATCAATTTTACATCTTAATTTAGGATTGTTAAATTGTTCCAAATACACTGTCGCTATTGCTATAGAACAACTCTATGACAACTCCAATAACATCAAAACGGCTAATTTGCATAAATATGTAAAGTTCATATTTTTACGCATCTTGATATCGATTGCATAATATGTATGTACCAAAAAATCAATTTTACATCTTAATTTAAGATTGTAAAATTGTTCCAAATACACTGTCGCTATTGCTATATAACAACTCTATGACAACTCCAATAACATCAAAAAGGGTAATTAGCATAAATATGTAAAGTTCATATTTTTACGCAACTTGATATCGATTGCATAATATGTATGTACCAAAAAATTCAATTCTACACCTTAATTTAAGATTGTTAAATTGTTCCAAATACACTGTCGCTATTGCTATAGAACAACTCTATGACAACTCCAATAACATCAAAACGGCTAATTTGCATAAATATGTAAAGTTCATATTTTTACGCATCTTGATATCGATTGCATAATATGTATGTACCAAAAAATCAATTTTACATCTTAATTTAAGATTGTAAAATTGTTCCAAATACACTGTCGCTATTGCTATAGAACAACTCTATGACAACTCCAATAACATCAAAACGGCAAATTTGCATAAATATGTAAAGTTCATATTTTTACGCATCTTGATATCGATTGCATAATATGTATGTACCAAAAAATCAATTTTACACCTTAATTTAAGATTGTTAAATTGTTCCAAATACATTGTCGCTATTGCTATATGAACACTCTATGACAACTCCAATAACATCAAAACGGCAAATTTGCATAAATATGTAAAGTTCATATTTTTACGCAACTTGATATCGATTGCCTAATATGTATGTACCAAAAAATCAATTTTACATCTTAATTTAAGATTGTAAAATTGTTCCAAATACACTGTCGCTATTGCTATATAACAACTCTATGAACAACTCTATGACAACTCCAATAACATCAAAACGGCTAATTTGCATAAATATGTAAAGTTCATATTTTTACGCATCTTGATATCGATTGCATAATATGTATGTACCAAAAATCAATTT
>NW_026090202.1:0-10517 GCF_024586455.1 Bactrocera neohumeralis
AGTGATCAAAATGGGTTTATCACGTTACCGAATAATTTTCAATAATTGTATCACTAAATATAAAATTGTGTGGAGTTAATTTTCTCACGGTCAACTGTACGTTGCATGTTCGTTTTGGTTTTATGCACTCAACTTCAGTAAAATGTAAAAGGTTAATTAACGTAAATATGTAAAGTGAATGATTAGGAGCTACTCAATATCGACTGCTAAATGCGTACATACAAGAAAATCGACTTTATATCTAAATATAAGATTTTGGAATTCTTCCAAATGCACTGCCGTTATGGCTTTATGCACTCTTCAGTAAGATGAAGAATGTTAATTAACTTAAATATGTAAAGTTAATGATTAGAAGCTACTCAATATCGATTGCTAGATGTGTATGTACAAGAAAATCGACTTTATACCTAAATATAAGATTTTGGAATTCTTCCAAATGCACTGCCGTTTTGGCTTTATGTCAAATTCAGTAAGATGAAGAAAGTTAATTAATTTAAATATGTGAAGTTAATGATTTGAAGCAACTCAATATCGATTGCTAAATGTGTATATAAGAAAATCGACTTTATATCTAAATATAAGATTGTGGAATTCTTCCAAATGCACTGCCGTTATGGCTTTATGTCAACTTCAGTAAGATAAAGAAAGTTAGTTTTCTTAAAAATGAGAAATTAATGATTTAAGCATCTCAATATCGATTGGTAAATGTGCTTGTACAAGAAAATTGACATTATACTAAATATAAGAAGGTGAAATTCTTCCAAATGCACTGCCGTTATGGCTTTATATCCACTTCAGTAAGATGAAGAAAGTTAATTAACTTAAATATGTGAAGTTAATGATTAGAAGCTACTCAATATCGATTGCTAAATGTGTACATACAAGAAAATCGACTTTATATCTAAATATAAGATTTTGGAATTCTTCCAAATGCACTGCCGTTATGGCTTTATGTCAACTTCGGTAAGATGAAGAAAGCTAATTTACATAAATATGTGAAGTTAATGATTTGAAGCATCTCAATATCGATTGCTAAATGCGTATATACAAGAAAATCGACTTTATACCTAAATATAAGATTTTGAAATTCTTCCAAATGCACTGCCGTTATGGCTTTATGTCAACTTCGGTAAGATGAAGAAAGTTAATTAACTTAAATATGTGAAGTTAATGATTAGAAGCTACTCAATATCGATTGCTGGATGTGTATATGCAAGAAAATCGACTTTATATCTAAATATAAGATTTTGGAATTCTTCCAAATGCACTGCCGTTATGGCTTTATGCCAACTTCAGTAAGATGAAGAAAGTTAATTAACTTAAATATGTAAAGTTAATGATTAGAAGCTACTCAATATCGTTTGCTAAATGCGTGTATACAAGAAAATCGACTTTATATCCAAATATAAGAATTTTGGAAATTCTTTAATTAACTTAAATATGTGAAGTTAATGAAAGAAGCTAATATCTCAATATGGCTTTTTATGCATAAGATTTTGGAATTCTTTAAATGCACTGCCGTTATGGCTTTATGTCAACTTCAGTAAGATGAAGAAAGTTAATTAAATAAAATATGTGAAGCTAATGATTAGAAGCTACTCAATATCGACTGCTAAATGCGCATATACAAGGAAATCGACTTTATACCTTAATATAAGATTTTGGAATTCTTCCAAATGCACTGCCGTTATGGCTTTATGCAACTTCAGTAAGATGAAGAAAGTTAATTAACTTAAATATGTGAAGTTAATGATTAGAAGCTACTCAATATCGATTGCTAAATGTGTATATACAAGAAAATCGACTTTATACCTTAATATAAGATTGTGGAATTCTTCCAAATGCACTGCCGTTATAGCTTTATGTACACTTCAATAAGATGAAGAAAGTTAATTAACTTAATTAATTTAAATATGTGAAGTTAATGATTAGAAGCTACTCAATATCGATTGCTGGATGTGTGTATACAAGAAAATCGACTTTATACTAAATATAAGATTTTGGAATTCTTCCAAATGCACTGCCGTTATGGCTTTATGCACTCTTCAGTAAGATGAAGAATGTTAATTAACTTAAATATGTAAAGTTAAAGTTCAGAAGCTACACCATATCAATTGCTAAATGAGCATATACAAGAAAATCGACTTTATATCTAAATATAAGATTTTGGAATTCTTCCAAATGCACTGCCGTTATGGCTTTATGCACTCTTCAGTAAGATGTAAAAGCTTAATTAATTTAAATATGTAAAGTTAATGATTAGAAGCTACTCAATATCGATTGCTAAATGCGTATATACAAGAAAATCGACTTTATATCTAAATATAAGATTTTGGAATTCTTCCAAATGCACTGCCGTTATGGCTTTATGCCAACTTCAGTAAGATAAGAAAGTTAATTAACTTAAATATGTGAAGTTAATGTTCAGAAGCTACTCAATATCGATTGCTAAATGCGTATATACAAGAGAATCGACTTTATACCTAAATATAAGATTTTGGAATTCTTCCAAATGCACTGCCGTTATGGCTTTATGTCAACTTCAGTAAGATGAAGAAAGTTAATTAACTTAAATATGTGAAGTTAATGATTAGAAGCTACTCAATATCGATTGCTAAATGTGTATATACAAGAAAATCGACTTTATATCTAAATATAAGATTTTGGAATTCTTCCAAATGCACTGCCGTTATGGCTTTATGTCAACTTCGGTAAGATGAAGAAAGTTAATTAACTTAAATATGTGAAGTTAATGATTAGAAGCTACTCAATATCGATTGCTAAATGCGTATATGCAAGAAAATAGACTTTATATCTAAATGTAAGATTTTGGAATTCTTCCAAATGCACTGTCGTTATAGCTTTATGTACACTTCGATAAGATGAAGAAAGTTAATTAACTTAAATATGTGAAGTTAATGATTAGAAGCTACTCAATATCGATTGCTAAATGCGTATATACAAGAAAATCGACTTTATATCTAAATATAAGATTTTGGAATTCTTCCAAATGCACTGCCGTTATGGCTTTATGTCAACTTCAGTAAGATGAAGAAAGTTAATTAACTTAAATATGTGAAGTTAATGATTAGAAGCTACTCAATATCGATTGCTGGATGTGTATATGCAAGAAAATCTACTTTGTATCTAAATATAAGATTTTGGAATTCTTCCAAATGCCGTTTTGGCTTTATGCCAACTTCAGTAAGATGAAGAAAGTTAATTAACTTAAATATGTAAAGTTAATGATTAGAAGCTACTCAATATCGATTGCTAGATGTGTGTATACAAGAAAATCGACTTTATACCTAAATATAAGATTTTGGAATTCTTCCAAATGCACTGCCGTTATGGCTTTATGCACTCTTCAGTAAGATGTAAAAGCTTAATTAATTTAAATATGAAAAGTTAATGAATAGAAGCTACTCAATATCGACTGCTAAATGCGCATATACAAGAAAATCGAATTTATATCCAAATATAAGGTTTTGGAATTCTTGCAAATGCACTGCCGTTATGGCTTTATGCACTCTTCAGTAAGATGTAAAAAGCTTAATTAATTTAAATATGTGAAGTTAATGATTAGAAGCTACTCAATATCGATTGCTGGATGTGTATGTACAAGAAAATCGACCTTATACATAAATATAAGATTTTGGAATTCTTCCAAATGCACTGCCGTTATGGCTTTATGCCAACTTCAGTAAGATGAAGAAAGTTAATTAACTTAAATATGTAAAGTTAATGATTAGAAGCTACTCAATATCGATTGCTAGATGTGTGTATAAACATAAGATTTTGGAATTCTTCCAAATGCACTGCCGTTATGGCTTTATGCACTCTTCAGTAAGATGTAAAAGCTTAATTAATTTAAATATGAAAAGTTAATGAATAGAAGCTACTCAATATCGACTGCTAAATGCGCATATACAAGAAAATCGAATTTATATCCAAATATAAGGTTTTGGAATTCTTGCAAATGCACTGCCGTTATGGCTTTATGTCAACTTCGGTAAGATGAAGAAAGTTAATTAACTTAAATATGTGAAGTTAATGATTAGAAGCTACTCAGTATCGACTGCTAAATGCGTATATACAAGAAAATCGACTTTATATCTAAATATAAGATTTTGGAATTCTTCCAAATGCACTGCCGTTATGGCTTTATGCCAACTTCAGTAAGATGAAGAAAGTTAATTAACTTAAATATGTAAAGTTAATGATTAGAAGCTACTCAATATCGATTGCTAGATGTGTATATACAAGAAAATCGACTTTATATCTAAATATAAGATTTTGGAATTCTTCCAAATGCACTGCCGTTATGGCTTTATGCCAACTTCAGTAAGATGAAGAAAGTTAATTAACTTAAATATGTAAAGTTAATGATTAGAAGCTACTCAGAATCGACTGCTAAATGCGGATATACAAGAAAATCGACTTTATATCTAAATATAAGATTTTGGAATTCTTCCAAATGCACTGCCGTTATGGCTTTATGTCAACTTCAGTAAGATGAAGAAGGTTAATTAACTTAAATAAGTAAAGTTAATGATTAGAAGCTACTCAATATCGATTGCTAAATGCGTATATACAAGAAAATCGACTTTATACCTAAATATAAGATTTTGGAATTCTTCCAAATGCACTGCCGTTATGGCTTTATGCAACTTTTCAGTAAGATGAAGAAAGTTAATTAATAATATGTTAATTAAATATCGATTAAATATATACAAGAAAATCGAAAATATAAGATTTTGGAATTCTTCCAAATGAAGCTATGTCAACTCAATATCGATTGCTAAATGTGTATATACAAGAAAATCGACTTTATATCTAAATATAAGATTTTGGAATTCTTCCAAATGCACTGCCGTTATGGCTTTATGTCAACTTCGGTAAGATGAAGAAAGTTAATTAACTTAAATATGTGAAGTTAATGATTAGAAGCTACTCAATATCGATTGCTTGATGTGTGTATATAAGAAAGTCGACTTCATATCTAAATATAAGATTTTGGAATTCTTCCAAATGCACTGCCGTTATGGCAATAAATATAAGATTTTGGAATTCTTCCAAATGCACTGCCGTTATGGCTTTATGTCAACTTCAGTAAGATGAAGAATTAAGTTAAATTTAAAGTTAAATATGTAAAGTTAATGATTAGAAGCTACTCAATATCGATTTTGGAATTCTTCCATTGCTTGATGTGTATGTACACAAGAAAATCGACTTTATACCTAAATATAAGATTGTGGAATTCTTCTAAATGCACTGGCGTTATGGATTTATGTGAACTTCAGTAAGATGAAGAAAGTTAATTAACTTAAATATGTGAAGTTAATGATTAGAAGCTACTCAATATCGATTGCTAAATGCGTATATACAAGAAAATCGACTTTATATCTAAATATAAGATTGTGGAATTCTTCCAAATGCACTGCCTTTATGGCTTTATGTCAACTTCAGTAAGATGAAGAAAGTTAATTAACTTAAATATGTGCTACTCAATATCGATTGCTAATGTGTGTATACAAGAAAATCGATGCGATTTACAAGGCTTTTATGCATGTCAACTCAAATATAAGATTTTTTGAAGCAACACAATATCCAAATGCACTGCCGTTATGGCTTTATGTCAACTTCAGGAAGGAGAAGAAAGTTAATTAACTTAAATATGTAAGTAATGTTAGAAGCTACTCAATATCGATTGCTAAATGTGTATATACAAGAAAATCGACTTTATATCTAAATATAAGATTTTGGAATTCTTCCAAATGCACTGCCGTTATGGCTTTATGTCAACTTCAGTAAGATGAAAAAGTTAATTAACTTAAATATGTAAAGTTTATGTTCAGAAGCTACTCAATATCGACTGCTAAATGCGTATATACAAGAAAATCGAATTTATATCTAAATATAAGATTTTGGAATTCTTCCAAATGCACTGCCGTTATGGCTTTATGCCAACTTCAGTAAGATGAAGAAAGTTAATTAACTTAAATATGTTAAGTTAATGATTAGAAGCTACTCAATATCGATTGCTAGATGTGTGTATACAAGAAAATCGAATTTATATCCAAATATAAGATTTTGGAATTCTTCCAAATGCACTGCCGTTATGGCTTTATGCCAACTTCAGTAAGATGAAGAAAGTTAATTAATTTAAATATGTAAAGTTAATGATTAGAAGCTACTCAATATCGATTGCTAAATGCGTATATACAAGAAAATCGACTTTATACTGAATATAAGATTTTGGAATTCTTCCAAATGCACTGCCGTTATGGCTTTAAGCCAACTTCAGTAAGATGAAGAAGTTAATTAACTTAAATATGTAAAGTTAATGATTAGAAGCTACTCAATATCGATTGCTAGATGTGTGTATACAAGAAAATCGACTTTATATCTAAATATAAGATTTTGGAATTCTTCCAAATGCACTGCCGTTATGGCTTTATGTCAACTTCAGTAAGATGAAGAAAGTTAATTATTTAAATATGTAAAGTTAATGATTAGAAGCTACTCAATATCGATTGCTAAATGCGTATATACAAGAAAATCGACTTTATATCTAAATATAAGATTTTGGAATTCTTCCAAATGCACTGCCGTTATGGCTTTATGTCAACTTCGGTAAGATGAAGAAAGTTAATTAACTTAAATATGTGAAGTTAATGATTAGAAGCTACTCAATATCGATTGCTAAATGTGTATAAACAAGAAAATCGACTTTATATCTAAATATAAGATTTTGGAATTCTTCCAAATGCACTGCCGTTATGGCTTTATGTCAACTTCGGTAAGATGAAGAAAGTTAATTAACTTAAATATGTGAAGTTAATGATTAGAAGCTACTCAATATCGACTGCTAAATGCGTAAAAACAAGAAAATCGACTTTATATCTAAATATAAGATTTTGGAATTCTTCCAAATGCACTGCCGTTATGGCTTTATGTCAACTTCGGTAAGATGAAGAAAGTTAATTAACTTAAATATGTGAAGTTAATGATTAGAAGCTAATTCAATATCGACTGCTAAATGTGTATATACAAGAAAATCGACTTTATACCTAAATATAGGATTGTGCAATTCTTCCAAATGCTCTGCCGTTATGGCTTTATGTACACTTCAGTAAGATGAAGAAAGTTAATTAACTTAAATATGTGAAGTTAATGATTAGAAGCTACTCAATATCGATTGCTAAATGTGTATATACAAGAAAATCGACTTTATATCTAAATATAAGATTTTGGAATTCTTCCAAATGCACTGCCGTTATTGCTTTATGCCAGCTTCAGTAAGATGCAGTGAGTTAATTAACTTAAATATGTGAAATTAATGATTAGAAGCTACTCAATATCGATTGCTAAATGTGTATATACAAGAAAATCGACTTTATATCTAAATATAAGATTTTGGAATTCTTCCAAATGTACTGCCGTTATGACTCTATGTCATCTTCAGTAAGATGAAGAAAGTTAATTAACTTAAATATGTGAAGTTAATGATTTGAAGCTAACTCAATATCGATTGCTAAATGCGTATATACAAGAAAATCGACTTTATACCTAAATATAAGATTTTGGAATTCTTCCAAATGCACTGCCGTTATGGCTTTATGCACTCTTCAGAAAGTTAATTAACTTAAATATGTGAAGTTAATGATTAGAAGCTACTCAATATCGATTGCTAGATGTGTGTATACAAGAAAATCGACTTTATACATAAATATAAGATTTTGGAATTCTTCCAAATGCACTGCCGTTATGGCTTTATGCCTCTTTCAGTAAGATGAAGAATGTTAATTAACTTAAATATGTAAAGTTAATGATTAGAAGCTACTCAATATCGATTGCTAGATGTGTGTATACAAGAAAATCGACTTTATACCTAAATATAAGATTTTGGAATTCTTCCAAATGCACTGCCGTTATGGCTTTATGCACTCTTCAGTAAGATGTAAAAGCTTAATTAATTTAAATATGAAAAGTTAATGAATAGAAGCTACTCAATATCGACTGCTAAATGCGCATATACAAGAAAATCGAATTTATATCCAAATATAAGGTTTTGGAATTCTTGCAAATGCACTGCCGTTATGGCTTTATGCACTCTTCAGTAAGATGTAAAAGCTTAATTAATTTAAATATGTGAAGTTAATGATTAGAAGCTACTCAATATCGATTGCTGGATGTGTATGTACAAGAAAATCGACCTTATACATAAATATAAGATTTTGGAATTCTTCCAAATGCACTGCCGTTATGGCTTTATGCCAACTTCAGTAAGATGAAGAAAGTTAATTAACTTAAATATGTAAAGTTAATGATTAGAAGCTACTCAATATCGATTGCTAGATGTGTGTATAAATATAAGATTTTGGAATTCTTCCAAATGCACTGCCGTTATGGCTTTATGCACTCTTCAGTAAGATGTAAAAGCTTAATTAATTTAAATATGAAAAGTTAATGAATAGAAGCTACTCAATATCGACTGCTAAATGCGCATATACAAGAAAATCGAATTTATATCCAAATATAAGATTTTGGAATTCTTCCAAATGCACTGCCGTTATGGCTTTATGTCAACTTCAGTAAAATGTAAAAGGTTAATTAACGTAAATATGAAAAGTTAATGAATAGAAGCTACTCAATATCGACTGCTAAATGCGTGTATACAAGAAAATCGACTTTATACCTAAATATAAGATTTTGGAATTCTTCCAAATGCACTGCCGTTATGGCTTTATGCCAACTTCAGTAAGATGAAGAATGTTAATTAACTTAAATATGTAAAGTTAATGATTAGAAGCTACTCAATATCGATTGCTAGATGTGTATATACAAGAAAATCGACTTTTATATCTAAATATAAGATTATGGAATTTTTCCAACCGCCGCCGTTTTGGCTTTATGTCAACTTCAGTAAGATGAAAAAGTTAATAAACGTATATGTGTAAAGTTAATGTTCAGAAGACAATAGCGCAAAGCGAGGAGTGCGCATAACATATTGACTTCGGCAAAGAAGTGTTTCAAGTGTTACGCACGAAACAAGCAGACACTTTGTTTGACTTGTTGCCGAAGGCATAAGATACTGAGTCTAGCTCATTGCCGAAGGCATGACACTTTGAATTGTTGAATTGTTGTTACAGTAAAAAACAGTCAAATAAACAGCCTTTTTCTGAAAAAAACCTCTCAACTGAGTTGAGAGGAAAAATTTGAGAGATTTCTTGTGAGGCATATTTTGTGAGGCTATTCTTGCTCAAACCTCATAAGAAAAAAGCTTAAAAAAGTCACCACGTGAGGTAAAAAGCTTTTTGCTGTCAAACAGCTGTTTCAATAAAAATAAACAAACAAAAACACAAATGGATAATAAAGATATGTATGCGTCTGTGCTTGAGGGTGAAACAATCCCAATATGGGTACAATCGATTGCGCCGATTGTGCCCTTGATCCCAAATTTCGTGCAAAATCTTTAAGAGAAAATTTATTTACATATTTGTATTTATTTTTATTTATTTATCTTACCCCTTCTTTGTATCTGAAACATCCTGCGCGCTTGAAGGGAAATAAATTTCACTGCCCTTAACATCCATAATTAATTTCGAAATAAAGTGCAGAGTTCTACGCACCAACGCATTTTTGGTAAGAGAAAAGCCCGTAAAAATACAAACACGCCAGGAAACGCAGATCAAAAGATATACTCGACTTCTGCACATCATGCGGCACCAATTCACCTATAAGTACTTTACATAGCGATTTTGGGAATCGAAATGTATTTATAATTGTTGTGTCTTGCATAGTAAAATGATCGCTTTTGTCTCGTAAACCCTTCAAAATTTTCCTCCTACCCCCCGATTCCCCCTCCTCAACAATTGCCGCATACACAACAAACTTTTCCTACATGCTAGTTATAACACTCAAATATTTTTTAAAAAATGTCAAATATTGATGTAAAACAAAACCAACACAGATGTTTTGTATTATGATGGCTGCTTTCACACGTCACAGATATTTGTGATAATAGTGAGCATTTGAGCTTTTGAATTTTCGCCAGAATAAGGTAACCCTCACTATAGTGAGAAACATCACTGTAGTGAGGTTGGTGAGGGCACGAGAATAGGGCTGAAAGTGTCATGCGTAGTGCGTAACAATTGAAACACTTCTTTGCCGAAGCCAATATGTATATGCGAGCTTAAATTGATCGTCACGTGCGGTGGTGGTGTGCGCTTGCACTGCATGCACTGCATGCTTTGCAGGCTTTCACTCATCCACTTCTTTTAATGTAAGTAGGCTTAAAGTCAGAGAAACAGCAGCGCATACCGATCTCTGATGTGAAGTTAATAATTAGAAGCTACTCAATATCGATTGCTGGATGTGTTTAGGCAAGAAAATTGACTTTATATCTAAATATAAGATTTTGGCATTCTACCAAAGGCACTGCCGTTATGGCTTTATGTCAACTTCAGTAAGATGTTAAAGCTTAGTTAATTTAAATATGTAAATTTAATGAA
>NW_026090203.1:0-30580 GCF_024586455.1 Bactrocera neohumeralis
AGGCCTACCTGGAGGCACAACGCATAGCGATGGAAAAAGCGCTGAGCCCTTTGGATGCGAAGCTCGGCGGCACCTCCACCAACACCGAGGCGGCGGCAGGTGGAGAGGAGAGGGACAGCGAGGAGCGGTGCACCGCGTGAAGGTGTGCTGTGCGGTGGCTGGCGCCGCTTTTTTCCCTCTGGATCCCATTTTCACGAAAGCCTCGTTGCAAAAGTACCGAGAGACGAAGAGGGCCAAGGCAGAAGCGAAACTCAAGCGAATGCGCGACAAACTGGAGAAACTCGAGAAGCTTGACACCAACGCGAAAAACGAGTGGCTGAAGCGGCAGCGCGCGCAGGATAAGGCGACACGCGCCAAGGAGGCCCAGAAACTTGAAGACGCGGACGCCGTCGAGGGGCTCGTCAACGGTCGCGGCGCGCTTGGCCGCCTTCTGACAGCTGACACCACCTTCCTCTCCTCCAACTTTGCTCGTACGCGAGTCCGTCCTTTCTCCAGCGGCGGCCTCCGTATGGCAGGCGGAGAAGGGTTATGGCGGAAGACGGAGGAGCAGGTCAGGTGCTGCGACAGGCGCCCCTCCCACAAGACAATGGCGGTGCAGCGGGGTTGCCTCGTGCCCGGCGGGCCGCAGCGCGGACCCTACGAAGAAGGTAACCTTTCGAGAGCAGCAGGACTTTCGCAAGAGCTTCCTTGCACAGGTACTCTCGTCAGTGCAAGCGCGCCAGCCACCCGCCTCGCCAGACCCGCACTCGCTGCAGCTGGCCCGCACCGCAGCCTTTGCCTGGAACGCGGTCGGAGCCTTGCTGGAGGAGAGCGACTTGCTCCATTTTGAGGCGGTGATTAGCCTCTCGCTTCTGCCGGAGGGCCTGGACGTGGGCGAAGCGGGGCAGAGGAGAAGGGTGTTGTCGCGCTGTCCGAGCGAGGCGATGTGCGTGGCGCGGGGGCCTTTGCTTCTGCGGAGGCGGCTTGACAGCGACGGGCATGAAACGGGCCACTTCGAGGCCATCGTCCCGTGCTACATTCCCACCACCACCGCCACCACCGCCATCGCCGCTGATTCTCTAGCTGAGGAGAGCATTCGGCCCCGTGGTGCTGCCGGCGGTACGGTCAGCGCCGCTGCCGGAAGCAACTCTCTCTGGACCGATGAACGAGGACGACCTCCTTCAGACCATCACTCCCGCTAGACCCTTAGACGTCGGCCCACAAACACAGCTTCAGCCGCTGCTGAGTGAGAGAAGGCTAGAGGCGTCCTCCATGGACCACCATGAGGACAGCCATGGGCAAAGTGGTCTCAAGGTCTCCTTCGCCGGCACCGCCGCACCTCCGCCCGGCGTGGATGGCTCTCTGTTCGACGCTGCCGCCATCCCCCGAAAGAGCCCCACGGTGGAGCCGCTGCAGTTGCCTTCGGACGCAGCGCGAGCGGCTCTCTGGTCCTCGGATCGGGACAGCTCTGACCGTCGTATCGCTAGCGGCGGTGGGCGGCGCGGTGCAGCGCTGGGGGGAACGCCTTGTGGTTGGCTAACGCTGGTCTTGCGGCCGGTCACCGAGCAATTCGACGTGGAGGCGTACATGACCGCGGCTCGGCGGTTTCTTTACGAGGGCGACGGCACCTCGTCCTCGCCGCTGTTAGGAGGCGGGCCGGTCCCGGACTTAAGCTTCGACAGTAACCCCCAACTGCGTCCCTACCCGACAGAAAGCCCTTTGCTAGGTGGCCCTGCTTTTGTGACACCCGCTGGCGGCGGTGGTGGCGGTAGCGTGGGGGACGTGCTTGGAGACTTATTGCCCGTTGAGACCGAATACAAGGGAAGGCTGGTGAACAGGCGCTCGCCGGTTCCGTCCGTCCAAAGGGACAGTGCCCCTGCGAGAAACGGTCAGGGGAGCGAAAAAACGAAAGGAACGGGTATGAGTCTGATTCTCTGGATGCCGTGCAGGAGCTTCCCGTTGCACCCAGTGGCGGCTTCGTCGTCAGTCCTCTTTTCATTGACCTTGCCTCACGCAAAGTCGACACCAACGACAGCAGGAGGTACGTTGTGGTTGGCTACCGCTCCTTACCTCGACGACGAGACGACCGCACGGGGAAAAGGGAGGAAGGGGAGGAGAAGGAGGAAATCTTCACCTCTCGGCCCGCCGCCGCGGTCGACGGCCGGGTGAGCTTCTCTAACTGCGTGTACATGGTCGAGTGCTGTGGCCCCCCTCACCCCACTAATCCTGGTGGTCTTCGAGGTTGACGATGCAGGAAAGCGCATCCGGCAGTGCCCAGGCCGCTGCATCTTCAATTACGTCCAACTGCCCTTTGTGGGCAAGAAACCGTTTGCGCTTCAGCAGGACGAGGCGAGCCCACTCAATTCTCAGCGGCAAAGACCAAGCGACGGACCGGTGAGCATGACACTGCAGTGGAACATCTCACCAGAGGTGCAGCAATCGCGTCTGCTTCAGTTTCTCCACATCGCCAACGCGCAGGAGCAATTCGACCTGCCAACGGTCGCACAGCTTAACGCGCAAGTCAGCCCCGCTGAGAAACGGCAGAAACGGCATCCGAAAAGAGGCAGTGGGAATGGTAGCGTCGGCGACAGCAGCTCCGTCGAAAATCACGACGGCGGCATGGGGAACGACTTTGACACCAACGATGATTCATTTTCGTTTCCTCTGACTGGGGTGAACAACAACAACAACAACCGCACGCTTCCCCCGTGCCTGACCAGGCTCCCTTGCCTTTGCCGGGCTTGCCTCCGCTGCCCCCACCACCGCCGCCCCAGCAGCAACAGCAACAATTGCAGACGCCCGCACCCTTTTCCTCCTCACTTTCACAAAGTCCGTTCTCTTCCGTCAAGCCGCCAAAGTCGTCAGCGCACCACTCATGTCCTAAAGAACGAGCGCCGACGGCAGAAGTCAGCGACTCCGGCGGGTTGTCCTCGGCGTCACGGAGCCGCAAACAACAACAAGATCAGCGGCAGAGTCCGCGACGCCGACAACGCCGACAACAACAAGATGGCGGAAGCAATGGGCCGCTTTCACTCTCCGCGGGGAGCGTCACGAGCAGCGGCAGTGATGATCGCCGTGATTCGAGAGCGTCTGACCGGAGAAATCTCCTTGACGAGACAAGAGACTCCAAGCACTCACGCAGGCGCGCGGTGAGGCAGTCAAAAGACGCGCTCGTCTTGCGCGTCACGGTCCTTTCCGCGACGAACCTCTGCCAGCCCTGTCAGGATGTCGAGAGACTCTCGTCGACCCCATCTGTTAACCTTGCCCCTTACGTCGTGCTCACCTACGAAAACGAGAGCAAGGACAACTACAGCGTCAACCTACCGCTCGTGCGGGTTCGCCCCTCCCTGAAGGAGAACGCCAGCTCGTCTCCGCACGCCTCTTCCATACACCCGCCAGCAGCGCCGACAGACGTGGTGACGTGGGACTTCTCCACGACTTTCACGATTCCTCGCGCACTCTCCGCCCAGCCTTACCAGCTGCTGACGTGCGACGTCCGAGATGGCAACACCCGGCAGCTTTTTGGCTCGGGGACGCTGTCGCTCCCCACGCCCGGCGTCGGCCGAAGCCAGCGCCATCGTCGTCGTGGCAGCGACTCTGGGGAGGAGGAAAGGGAAGAGGAAGAGGAAGAGGATGCTTCGAGCTCCTCGTCTTCGTCTTCTTTTCTCTCTCACCGCCACCCGAGCGCGTGGGGCAGACCCAAACCCACGTGGTCCCAATCTACCGAAGACTGGTGCACCGTCCGACACAGCATGGAAAAGACGCAAAGGCGCTTCTGCAGAAGAGTTCTGCAAGGCAAGGAGCGAAGGAGGATGCGTGGCTGCTCAACACCGTTGCCCCCTGCGTGGGTGAGCTCACGCTGCTTACTTCTATCGCACCCAAACGCTCGCTGCTCGCGGAGCTCTTTGACAGCAACAGCAGGAGGGAGGCTTCTCCGCCAAGCTGGCTCTCTCCGTGATTGGCGGAACCGAGCTGCGACTGCCCCCGGCCTTGGCCAGCGCGGCCCTGCTGCCGTACCTCATCGTCAACGTGGAGCAGACACAAAAGCAGCGCAACCGCGCAAACGGCGACATGGCGATGGTGGTGGTGGAGAGGAGGAGACGGTGCGGCGGCGCCGTCAGCGCCAGTATCGCAGCGCCACTGCCCCGGCCTGCGCCGGCACGAACCCGTTGTGGTACATGGAGCTTCCGCCGCTGGTGTGCCGCGCCTCCACCGAGGAGATCTTCACTTTCACGGTGTACCACGCGGAGGGCGACGGCTTTGATCTGATGCTGGGTGAAGCCCGGCTGACAACGCAGGAACTGGTTGAGCGTGGCCTGGCCATGAAGACAGCGGCGGCGATCACTGGTCATCACGCCGGCGGGGCGAAGCTTAGCACCCAGCCTCAGATGCTGCGGCTGCCGCTCTTCCCTGCAGGCAGCGGGTGGCGCTGGGCGAACCACTTCGGCGGGTAGCCTCACCGTTGAGTGGTTTCTGCAGAGGACTGAGGCAGAGTACAGCGACTGTGGCGAGGAGGTTGACGACAGCGCGGACGCCGCGGACTATGTTGCACATGTGATGGAGCTCGGCCTGATGCAGGCACAAGGCATCACCTTGCCGGTGGAAGCCTCGACGCCGCAGGCAACGGTGGATGTTGTGGCGTTGCTCGTCACGGAAGGCTACGACGGCATCAGCGCCTTTGCCAACACCATCGCGATGGACGGCGTCGTCGACCAGACGGACGGCGCGGAGGGCACCGTCCTTCCCTCGCACTATCACACGATCGTGGGGCAGCTGGAGCCTGCCTCTGGCGTTGAGGGCGACCTGACTATTCGCTTCTCGCCTCCGGACAGCACCCTCCCGCTTCGCCTGCCGAGCCGGTGGGAGCCGGTGAAGATTGAGCTCTACGCACGCGTCTTTTCCGGCACAACGCCCAGGCGTCTTGTGGCAAATAAGCAGAATAGCAGCGAGCATCCGCATCGCGCGAAGGTGCTGACGAGACAGCAACAGCAGCAGTCGCGGCAGCCGCTTCCGCGCCGTTCACTCTGTGCTTTCTTGGCGAAACCTTCTTGCAGACTGCCGCCTTGGACCTCTCCGCCGCCGCGCGAGCCGCAGCCAGTGACGCTGGGCCTGCGCCCGCGCCGCGACCCCCGCTACCGCGCCAAGGACATCCTGCGTGCCAACGGCGGCTTCTCCAACAGGGCCGCGGGCGGTGGCTTCGGCGGGTTGGGCTTCCTGACCGTGCGGGCGGCGGTGTACCGCTTAGGCGCCTTTGACGCCCGCGTGCGGCAGCTGCTGCGCCAGCAGGGTGTTGGCTACCGTGTGCAGGTGCAGGTGAGCGATACGGCCGACTTTGCCTACGATGGCGTGTACGCTGTGCAGGTGAACGGACTTGGCACCGGCGAGCGCCACCTCACACGACCCGCAAAGGGGCTGAACCCCAGCTTTCAACAGCAGAGCTTTCTCTTTGCGTTTCAGCGGTCGACGGAGCTTTTGGAGTTCCGCTTGCTGCGCAGGACTGCAGCCAACCGCAGCGGCGACGACAGAGAGGGGTCCATGGTGCTAGCAGCGACAGCCACACTCACCATCACCGGACCCGAGTACCAAAGCCAGTCCCCAACTGCGAACCACACGCCGCTACCTGTGCAGTCGACGTGGCTGTCGCTGGTTTCGGTTGCCGGCGTGGGCGACGACCCGGCCTGTGGTGCGGGCACAAGCCCCAAGCTCTTTGTGCGCTGGCGGATCGTGGAGACCTCGACGCCGCGGCGACTGCGCTGCCCCCGGGCTTTCTCGCCAACGTCTATGGCGAGCCCGTCGAATTGACTCGAAAGAGCCATCGGCGATGGCAATGCCGACACTCGAGTCTATGGGCTCCCTTCCTCATCCCATATTATGGCACCAGATAGAGCGAGCAACTCTCTGAATGGATCGCCTTCACCAGACGCCCTGTCGGCGGTTGGGCTAAGGGAGGTGGACAGGAGGCTCTCCTCTCGTGTCGAAGTGCTTTCATCCACGAAAACTACACCACTGGACGCGCGAATGAAACCCGAGAGGGAAGAGACGGAGGAGGATGACGTGGAAGGGGAGGCGGCAGGTGGAGCCGCGTCGCCTGCCTCCCTTTTACCTTGACGGTGCTGTACAGCCCCACGGGGCAGCTGATCCGTTTCTCAGGCAATGCATCAAGCACCACGGCGCAGGACGTCCTACAGTACTGTCATGTCGTCGCGGCAAAAACTGATAGCGACGACGACAGTGCCGCCTCTGCTGAGGACGGCACTCCATCGAGAGGAGGAAGAGGAGGAGGTCTGGGAGGGAAAAGAGAGAAACCGCAATTAGCACTCTACGTGGCGGAGACAAGCGGTGGACCGCTGCGGCGCCTGCCTCTCTTTGAGCCCCTTTCCTTTTTCGTCCGCTCCGGGGCTTATGTGCAGACGCTGGAGGTGGGCAGCAGCGGCAGCCGCACCGGCAGCGGCAACAACAACCCCTCGTCTCCCTCCCCGCTCGCCGGCAACTCGGATCGAGCGAAGGGGCAGCCGACGATCCCTCCCCGTCAGGACGTGCCACCCCAACGTGCCCGAGAGAACAGCATCCACATCGCTCGACCAAAAACAGCTTCTTCTTTCTTGCCGAGCCTTCCTCGACTGGCGCCCCTCTCGCCGAAGCCAGGCAAGGACCACCACGTGAACCCCTCAACGACGACGACGGGCAACCCTCACGGGACTGTCAGGGAGTCGCTGAATGGTCAGCATCGCATGCCGTGGTTGACCAGCCCGGGCATTTTGAGGCAGTCGAACCGCAGCATCCTTGACGAACTCGCGCGACGCACTGTGGACGCTATGGGCTCCTCACCGCCAAACGACAGCTGCACCACCTGCGTTCTCACGTTGCTCTTCACGAACGTCAAGTCGGCTGATGCGCAGTCGGTGTTACTGCAAGCTACGCAGCAGGTGGCGGCGATTGGCTACGACGGAGAGGTGTTGAGGGGCTACCGGCCTCTTAGGGGCCTGTGCCGCCCACGCAGCGTGTACCTGCCGGAGCCAAACGCGTCTCGAATGGCAATGGGACACCGTCAACGACAGTCGTTGCAGTCACCAGGGGGAGTAGAGGAGAAAGAAGGCCCAGCGAATGATTTTTCGACTGCCGCTGCCGCTGCCGCTGTTGTTGTCCACGGTGAGCCATCTCAGCGCGTGGAGGGTGGAGTTCCTCGTACAATCCACACCAGCCCTTCTCTACACTTTTTTGCGTGATGTGAGGGACAGCCAGGGTCGCCGGCTCTTCCCTTGCTCTTCTCTCACCACTGCCGGCCGGCTTGCCCGTGAAGGCAGCGATAGCGTCGGTGACGATGGGAGAGAAGCGGTGGCGGCGGTGGTGGAGCTGGTGGGCGGCTTGGTACCCCTTTTCAAGACGGCAGCGGCGACCGGAAGAAGGGGCAGTGAGGGACTGTTGCTGGCGGGAACAGCCGAGGAAGGGGAGCGGACCCTCCCCGATCTCTTCCAGCGGCGCGCGGACGGGACGCCAACGACGTACCAGGACAACGGTGCATCCGGAGCGACCGACGCTGGCGTCTACTGGGTTGACTGCCACGGCATGTAGAGCTTCTTTCGTGGAGAGCTTCTATTCCTTTTTTTTTCTTTTTATCCCCTTTTTTTGCTGAATCCAATTGATGTTCATAAAGCTAGACGGACAGTGTGTTTCATTGCGGTATTCGTCGAAAAGCACGTAAACACTCCCACACACACACACACACACACACACACACAAACCAACAACAATACGCCCATCTTTGTGCCCGTTCGTCAATCAAAGTAGTGTCGGTGACTCTACGTTTGAAGAACTTTGATTCGGCCTTTTCTTCCGTGTCTTGCCGCAGAAAAAAAGAAAAAGATCTTTTGTGGACGTCCACCGTTTGTTCTTTTTTCCCTTTTGTGCAATTATGTCTGTTCTTTTTTTTTTTTCACTCTCCCATCTTTTTTTTTTAATCGTTTCAACCTGCAAGCTAGAGACAGATTGCAAAGACCAGAAAGTAATGACGGTCTTTTTCCATTGTTCCTCGCTTCTGCGCGTTCTCTGGCGGCAGGACGTTTCTCCGTACGTTCCACGCGTCCTTCCCGCCGGCCTTGTGAACGGCGACTACGTGCTACGTTATCCCTGTACCCGGCGTGCCAGGACGGAGGAGGAAACGGAGGCGGCAGGCAACGCGGAGACCCATGCCTCGCTGCTGAGGGCACGTCTGCCCTGCCGGTTCACTCGCGGAGCTTCCTTATCCGGCGTCCGACCATCACCACCGCCGCCGCCATTGTTGCCGTCGTCGACGTGGCAAGCAAAGTACCTCTGTGAAAACCCCTCGGAAGGGACGAGCCTCGCTGCCTTCACGCCGTGCTGCGCGGCGGACATCGACGCCGTCCTTGACCGCATTGCGGTGCCTCACAACGCACCAAACAAAGATGACGACGTGCCGGCTGTTATCACAAGAGAGGCGGCGCTGTCTTTGCTGACCGCCTTGGCAACAGTTGTGCAGGAGCACAGAGGGCTGTTCGCTGGCACAGAGGCGTTGCAGACCGGCGTACCAGTCACTCTCGTCGATGACGCCCTCGGGGGGCACACGCACAGGTACTTCGTGCCATGGCCGAGCTTTCCTCCCCGGCGGCGGTCAGCTCCGGCAACACAGCAGCGACACGCATCACGCAGCGAACGCGTTGACATCGCCAACGGTTGAGGTGTCGCTTTGTCTCACGCCGGCGCGCTTTTCACTCGCCCGTGGCCTTTGCGTGATCGCAGACACTCTTTTAAGAAGGAATTCGTCGCACATCATCTGGTGTCCCTCCTTCCGATGCGGCGATGTCCGCAATGTGGCTCATGAACAAGCTGCGAGAGCGCTTTCAGGAAGAGGAAAAGCAGCGGCTGACAGGTGATGACAACTCCAGCACATTTGCTCCCGGCAGCCTGGACATCCTTCTTGCGGGCGATCACGCGAGCAACTTGCTACCCGCTTGCGGCGCCTCACTCACCAGACTGACCAAAGCCAGTCGCATGCAGCACCGCGTTTTGACGATTCGCTCGTATGGCTTTACGCCCTCCGCTGCCGAAGTACTCAGCGCCAAGGTAGACCAACTGCGAAAGGAGGCAGGGGTGCCACTTCCTATGGCTGTCACGCATGAGCAGCTTTCGACGCCAGGGATTTCGGTCGCCTTGAAGCCGCCTGACACGCTTTCGGCAGGGGCAGAGAGCGACGCATGCGCTGTTCTTGGCGAATGGCTGCTGACACACTCACTCGCGCATCTTCCCATCGACCGGAAGCGGGAGGCACCTTTTGATGACACGAGCAGCTTTGACAGCAAGAACGCAAACGGCCGAGTCTCCCTAGCGTTTCTACCCGCTCCTACGACGTCTCGAGGCGTCCTCCACTACCTGGCGCGGCACGGGATCAACCGCATGCGCCTGGGACACAGCCTGGACCCCACCCGCCGGTTTGGCCCCTTGTCTTCTGCCGCCCACCTTGCCACGGTGAAGGAGTTGATACGGACAGCGACGGTTGGCGGGGGGCGCGTGCAGCTCCGCGAGGTGCCAGCGCACGCGGTGTGCGTTCCCTGGGCTCAGGTGTGCGGTGGCTTTGACTTTCCGCTGACGGCGTCGCAAGGCCGGCGGCTATCTCTTCATCCCAGTGATCTTTTACACCAGCCTCGACGCACTTGCTGAGGAGCTTGCACGCTGCTCCTCCAGCGGTGGAGGACGTACGCAGTTGGCTGACACGAAAGAGGAGGCGGTCTCTGAGGCAGCGAGGGCAGTGTGTCTTTCAGTTCGGCAGCTGACACAACCGCTGGAGGAATTGTACGGCGGCAATGCCGGGGCTTGTCTGTTTGTTTGTGCGTACGCTGGCGACGGAGGGGCCGTACAGGCCGGCGTGCAGCGTTTCCTTTCCCGAGACAAAGGCGGGAGAGCATTTCACCGCGTGGAGTGTCTGTCGTGTTGATTGATCCGCTAAGACACCCCGCAGACAATCCAGGAAAAGAAAGCGAACGAAGTTAAAAAGGCTGATGGCTCAGCACTAGTTTTGCGCTGCACTTTTGGCTTGTTTGTGCAGCAATAGCAGCAACAGCAACAACAGCAATTACCATCCGTCTCTCACCATGTTTCACATTGCTTTTTTTTTTGACCTTTTCTGCACACTTTTCTGTTTCCAGTAACGAGCCTTTGTTTGCATTTTTTTTTTTTTTTTTCTTGTTATCGTTTGCAGTTCTCTTCTGTTCAAAAAGAGCCTATCGCTGCACCCTGCTATTTTTTTTACTTCTTTTTGTAACTCATACACGCACCCGCGCGTATTCCTTTACCGATCCTCCATGAACGCGGCAACAGAGCCTAGCGCACCGGGTGTCACCACTGGTGCCGGTGTCGCCTCGTCGATTACACATTTACGGAGGTCAACGAGCGTCTGTGGGGTGTGCCTGCCGCGCCGCCTCCGCGCGTTCGGCGCGCACCCAAGGCCGGAACGGACGCCGTCGTTACGGCTGCCACTGACCATGCTGCAAGTGGCGACGGGGTGCGAGAGCGGTTTTGGCGCGACTGGGAGGCTGCCGTGCACACCATGAAGCCCGCACCCGACGAAACCGGTGGCTTTGCGAACCGCTACCTGTACACGTGGATGTCGCCGTACTTGGAGCTTGCCTACCACGAGGCACTGGACGAAAATGCGCTGCCGCTGCCGCGCCGTTCGCACCGCGCGCGTATCAGCGGAGCGCGCGTGAGCTTTGCATTTCGCGAGGACGAGATGCTGCACGGCCGCGAGGCGTGGAGTGCGTATGTGGAGGCGGTGGACGCCGACGGGGGCTGTGCTGTGAACGAGCTGAGTGCAGTTACGTTCGCTGGAGAGGCTGCTGTGCGAGGGCGTCTGCGTTGGGTGGGCTATTTGGACGCCTCCGACGACCCGCGGCGACTGTACGCTGGGGTTGAATGGGAGGCTGCCGGTCCTGTGCCTGCCTACCGCGCCGCGCTGATGCGTGGTAGTGGTGGCGCCACTGCCGCTGCCGCCGCTTTTGCTGGCGTGCTGCACGATGGCTGCGTACATGGCGAGCGGCTCTTCTACCAGCGCTCGGGGAGTGGGAGCCCCCGATGCACGTGCGAGCGCGTAGCGGACATTGAGCTGTGTGTGTTCGCAAAAGACTGCGCTGCACCGGCGAAGCCGGTTCGACCGCACACCCGTCGTTCTTCTGGGTGCTGTTGCGCACCTTCAAGGTGGAGTTGCTGGCCATCGTTGCGCCCGCCCTGTACACATCCCTCTGCCAACTGAGCAACCCAATGCTGCTGGAGAATTTTGTTCGCTTTCTGACTGGGAGCCGTAGCGAAAATGGCATTGCTTATGGCGTTGTCATCGTTTTTGTTCTTGCCTTTATAAAGGTCTCAAACCCTGTTGCTGACAAGAAGGGAAGGACATCGTGGCCAGAGAGCGGGTTGTGCGATGCAGAACGCAGCGCTAGCTGCCGTTTTTGAAAAGTGCCTGACGATATCGCCAGCCGCGATGGCTGATCCCCGAATGGGCTCGGGCCGAATTCTTGCGATCGCGAGTTCCGACATGGAGAACGTTCGCGCGTTTGCGGAGGACGGAGCCTTTTTGATTGTTGCCCCTCTGCAGGCCACCTTCTTTGTTGCGTATCTCTGCTACCTTGTTGGCTGGAGTGCGCTCGCCGCCTTCTTTGCCTTTGCGATATCGCTCCGGCCCAAGGCCTGATCGCCAAGGTTCAGAATGATCTACAGACTCAGCTTTCAGCTTGCATCGACAAGCGTCTCCGCCGAACCAATGAGCTGCTCAGTGGCATTCGCATTGTGAAGACGATGGGCTGGGAGTCGAGTTTTTTGCGCTTGATCGAGGAGGCTCGTGAGGAGGAGCAGAGAGTGCGCCGCAAGCTCCAGATCACCAATAGTCTTTCTCTCATGTTTGTTGACAGTACAACGACGCTAATGGCGTGTGCGATCATCTTTGCCTACGTGCTGAGTGGTCACAGCATGACTCCTACCATCGCCTTTCCCGTCATCAGCATTATCGGTTCCATCGGTTTCCCTATCATGATGATCCCGCAGACCATCACATTGTTGATTAAGTTTATCGTGTCGTGCCGCCGCATCAGTCAGTTTCTCGAGGGCAAAAGACCAAATTACGTCGGTGCGCGACGTCGAGGAGCGCTTCGGCGTTGACAAACAGGTTGGCGAGGACGTGGACGCGGACATTGTGTACGACCGCGTGAGTGTGTTTGCGTGGGTGGTGAAGAAGCTGCGCGCCGTCCCGCGCCGCAGTCAGCACAGCGGCAACGCTGTCATGCGCTTTCTGCACGCTTTCACTGACCTGGTGCTGCGCCGCCGCTACCCGGCCGAGCTCGAGTGGGAGGACGACGGGGAACAGCGATCCAGAGCCTGTGGAAGCTGAGGAACCCGACGAGGCTTCCGCCACCGCCGTCGCCCCTCGCAAGGGGAGGACGCGAACGATTCTGACGATCACGCGAAGGCGATTGCGGTGGTGCACAAGACGCTGCTGCACGATGTCAGCTTGCGCATCCCGCGCGGGAAGCTGACGGTCATTGTTGGCGCCACGGGGAGTGGGAAGTCGAGCGTGCTGAACGCCGTGCTGGGGTCGCTTGGGATCGAGGCGTCGGGGGACGCTGGACGGTGGCGGCGGCGTGTGGGCATCGCGCGACCTCGCGTACGTGCCGCAGCAGCCGTGGATCATGCAGGACAGCATTCGCGCGAACATCACGTTCTTTGATGACGTTGCGACGCTTCAGCGCGAGGGCCGGCTGCCGGCTGGCCGTGCTGGGTTCGGACGGCGGTGCGGCGACGGTGGCGTGCTCACCGCTGTGGCTGCGCCGGAGCCGTCGCGGGCGACCGGTTGTGCGCGTGCCGCCGAGCGTCGAGGAGCGCGCGCGGGACGAGCGTGTCGCGGCTGCAGTGCGGTGCTGCCACCTGGGGACGGACCTGTCGCTGCTGGCGGACGGCCTGGAGACGGAGATTGGCGAGAAGGGCGTGAACTTGAGCGGCGGGCAGAAGGCGCGAATCGGGCTTGCCCGCGCCGTGTACGCGGACCGTGCGGTGTACCTGCTGGACGACCCATTGTCCGCCGTGGACGTGCATGTCGGGCGGAAGTTAATACGCGACGTGCTGCTTGGTGCGCTGCGGGAGAAGACGCGCGTTCTTGTGACACACCAGGTGAGCGTGCTGCCGGACGCCGACGTGGTGGTTGTGATGCGGAAGGGCCGCGTGACCTTTCAGGGGACCTACGCGGAGTACGCTGCGTCGGACTGGCGCCGCATCGTCGAGGACGACCTGAGCAAGGAGAAGGAGCAGGAAAAGGACATACCGAGCGCCGGCGGCACGAGCCCTGCTGCGGATGCCGCACTCGCCGTCAACGAGTTCAGCCCCGTTGCCTCACCCACCGTCGCCCACACCGACCCGACGGGCGGCCCGTCCTCCTTCCCCGAAAACGGGGAAGACAACCATCTGAGCGACGGCAGCGGAGGCGATGGAGAGGAGGTCGACGACGAACTGTCCGACTCCGACGAGGACGCGGATTTGGCGGTTGCTGGCAAGCGCAAAAAAGGCAAAGATGCTGAGTCTGGCAAGCTGATGATTGAAGAAGAGAAAGAGACGGGGCGTGTGCCGTGGTCCGTGTATCGGGGCTTCGCCACGGCGGGCGGAGGCTTTTCGTTGGTGATCACGATTGTTGGCCTGTTCACTACAAACATAATCTTGTACCTATTTTGGAGTCTGTGGCTTTCTCTGTGGTCCACGCGCATTTTCCCTTTCGTTGACGGATGCCGGCTACCTCGCCGTCTACATCGCGCTTGCTACGGTACTGTTGGCGACCCACCCCGCGCGCAACGTACTTTTGCTCGCTTTCATTCGACATGCGTGTGGCCGCCTACATGAGACACTGCTCTACTCGGTAGCATCTGCAAAAACATCCTTTTTTGACCAGACGCCCCTTGGTCGCATTGTGAACCGCTTTTCAAGGACTTCTACACTTTGGACGATAGCATGGGCATGTCTGCTATCCTCCTGATCGATGTGATCAGCTTTATGAGGCTCGCTCGCCTTGACTGTGTTCTCTTCTCCTGGCGTCCTTGTATTTATCGCCTTTGCCGCTGTCGTCTTCTGGTACCTGCTGAAGTACTACACAACCGTTCATTCGTGAGATCCGTCGGCGTGCCAGCATTGCACAGTCGCCGATGTTCTCCCTGCTGGAAGAGGTGACGACCGGTCGCGAGTCCATCGACGCCTACGGAAAGGCGCACGTGATCTTTGACCAAGCGCTGCTCCGGCTGGACAAGCTGTACAGCGCGAAGTACATTGAGGAAATGGTCACCCTCTGGCTGTCCGTGCGCATCGAGTTTTTGAGCGCTGGCGTCATGATCTGCGTTGCCCTCGCTGGTCTCCTTGAAAAGGCCTACAGCGTGCACGACGTGCTGCCGGCGGGGCGGATCAGCCTGCTTTCCTTGGCATTGACGATGTCGCTGGATCTGTTCTGGTGCACTTCCGCGAGCATTCAGTACTTTGCGATTGTGGAGGCGGACATGAACAGTGCGCAGCGCGTGCTGCACTACGTGCACACCGTGCCGCAGGAGGATCTGCTGCTGGAGCCGCCGCACGGCTCGCTGCAGGCCGAGGCGCGTGAGGGCAGCGACGGTGGGAAGGTGTCGGTGGTGGTGGAGACCGCTGAGCGCGAGGAGGAAATGCGTCACTCGGCAGTGCTCGCGGGCTCGCTTGAGTTCCGGCACGTGGACATGCGGTACCGGCCGGGGCTGCCGCTGGTGCTGCGCGACGTGAGCTTCCGGATCGAGCCGGGGCAGAAGGTGGGCGTCGTGGGTCGGACGGGGAGCGGGAAGTCGACGCTGCTACAGGTGTTCCTGCGGCTGGTGGAGGTGTGCGGCGGGGAGATGCTCGTGGACGGCTGCCGCGCGGCGGAGCTGACGCTGCCGTCGCTGCGGCGTCGCTTCGCCATGATCCCGCAAGATCCTGTGCTGTTCGAGGGCACGGTGCGGAGCAACCTTGACCCCTTCCGCGAGAGCAGCGACGCTGCGGTGCGCCGCGCGCTTGTGCTGGTCGGTCTCGGACAGGGCGTGACACAGGATGCGGCGGTGACGGAGGGCGGGAAGAACTTTAGTGTCGGGCAGCGGCAGCTGCTGTGTCTTGCGCGCGCGTTGCTAAAGAAGGGCAGCGAGTTCATTCTGATGGACGAGGCGACGGCGGCGAACATTGACCCGGTGCTCGACCGCCAGGTGCAGACCGTCGTGCGGGAGCAGTTCGCGGACTACACGGTGGTGACGATTGCGCACCGCCTGCACACCGTCGCGGGCTACAACTGCGTGTTTGTGATGGAGGCGGGCCGTCTGGTGGAAGTTGGCTCGCCGCGAGCGCTCGTGACGGCGCGTGGGTCGGCGTTCCGGAAAGATGGTGGTGCAGATTATGTCCCGCCGCCAGGACGGGGACGCTGGAGAGCGCGATGGCGTTGCCAGCAGCGGCAAGTGGTGACGGATTGGTGGAGCGCTCGCCCGCCGGGTCGCCGACGACAGCACGCGAGCGGCGTGAGGAAGCGCGGTGGCGTCGTTTCTGCAGCTGTGCCAGCCGGAGAGCGCGTGAAGAAAACAAAAAGGCAAGTGCAACACACGTCATATGCAGAAGAGAAGAGAAGGGAGGCGTGGGAGCGGAGTTTCTCTTAACGTGCTATGTCATTCCTCTCTCTCTCTCTCCTTGTGCTCTCATGAAGTATGCTCTCTCTGATCCTTTGTGAGGGTGCTTTGTGTGGAAGGGGGGGGGGGGGCGAGTGTCTTCTTATCGAGCCCGTGGAAGGGTTCAGTGTAAACACTGCACTCTCCCTTCCAGTTGACATCAAGGATGATGTGCCCTCTTCCCGCAATCGCTCAGTCTCCCTCCCCTTCTTTTCTTCTTGGGAGGATCCTCCGTGGTGTGCATGGCCAGCAAGGCGAGGCATGTCTCTTTCGTTTTTTTCATTTCCGCTCTTTTTTTTTTTAACTACCTGTGTTCGCTTTTCCTCTTCTTTTTTTCTTCTTTTTTTCTTTTCTTTTCTTCTTTTCTTCTTAATCAGCGGTGAGGCGACCCCGCTAAAGCAGCCAGTGGCGGCAAGGTCTTTTGATTGCGGCTCTTTCCTCCCTTTCACGAGTCTCTTTCTTCTTTTCTATTTTTTGTTTTTTGCGCTTTTTTTGGCAACACGCCTCTCTCCTTTCTCCCTCCCTTCTTTTTTTCAAACATCTTTTTTTTTTCTCTAACTGCTCTTTTCACGAAAGAAGTGAAGGATAAGTCGCCAGCGCACTGGGGGGAGGGGTCTGTCAGGATGGCGGAGCACAGGAGACTCGTTTGCCACCGCTCAAGTAGCGTTGCTCGCCTGACCGTTGAATTACACCTTCTTTTTTTTTGTTTTGTTCTCTCTTTTTTCTTTTTTTTTCTGCAGTTCCTCGCAAGGCGCTCGCACGTCTTTTCACTGTTCTGCGGCTCTTTGTGGCTTCTTCTACCGCAGCCAAGCACTTGTTCCATCGCGCGATGATCTCGTCCTCGCCTTTTGTGATTATATATATATATTTTTTCTCTTTTTTGAGCGACGATCATCACCTTTTTAACGAAAAAATGTGAAAGAAAAGAAAAGAGAGAAGATATTGAGAATAGTCTAAAGAGTGAGCAACAAAGGAAGACAAAGAGGAGCTCTCTCTCTCTTTCTCCTTCCTCTCTTCCTCTTCTTTCTCTTCTTCCTCTCCCTTTCCGTCTCCCTCCTCTTGAACCTAAGAATCACATTGTTGAGATGATCAACGGGAAGTACACCACACCTGAAAAAAAAAAAGAAGAGAGAGAAGAAGAGGAATTGGCTAACGACTGTGTGCTTGGTGAAGGACGCTGTAGAAACAGCGGAAGCGACTGTCTTTCTCTCTCATTCTCTTTTCTTTTTCTTTCCCCTTTCCAACTTACACACTTTCTTTTTTTTTTTTTTGTTATTGACGTTGCGTGTGTGTGTATGTGTGTGTGTGCGCGCGCTTCCTTTCATCTTTGACTTAAAGAGCCATTAAGCCGTTTTGGCATTCAAAAAAAAAAAAGGAAAAGGGATTCTAAAGAACGAAACACGTGTTTTTTCTTTAAAAGTTTTCTGTAAGAAAAGGAACAAGAACAACAGCAAAAAGAGGGGTACACACACACACACACAGGATAGACTGCTTCGTGTTCTCCTTGGCACCCATTTTCACGTTCTTCACACTCACTCACTTTTTTTCTACTTTTTTTTTTATTTATTTTTTTACTCTCTCTTTCTCTATCTGAGTTTTAGTTTTTTTTTTCAGTGTTTAAAGGAAAGCAAACATTAACATTTCCGTTAGGCTAACAATTGAAAGATTGAAAATAGGGGTAATCGGCAACGCTTGATAGTCACTCAAAAGCAAACGAACAACCACACACACACAAAAAAGGCACCAAAAAAAAAAAAGGAGAAAAGAGTAAGCTAAGTTTCTTTTTTTTTTTTTTGGTGTTGTTTTCTTTTTTCTCTCTTTCTGTGTCAATCCGACGAACTTGCCGCATACAGCTTTCCTTTTTTGCTTGCTTTTTTTTTTTCCTCTTCTTCTGCTTCCTTTTCTCTGTGTGAATTTCTTTCATTTCACTCTTTTTTTCTGCTTTTTTTTTCTTTTTTTTTTTTGACGACGACGACATATCTGCCGTTTTTGTGCCCTACTTGCATCTCTCGCCCATCTTCTCCACCCCCTCTCTCTCTTTTTCTCTCTACCATCTTTCTTGCTTCTTCTTTCCCTTTCTCTCTCTCTCTCTTCACTTTTTTTTTTTCTCCTTCTTCCTCTTCCTCTGTGTGTTTTGTGCGTTGGCAAAACGTTTTGGAGAAGAAGAGCGGCACGGGGCTTGCCTTCATCATCCGCGCAGAACGATTCTTCATCTTTTCCTTCTTTTCCTCCTTTTTTTTATTTTGTCGTTTTTTGACAAGTCGCGTGTTTTAGTGAAAAACACAAACAAACAAACAAAAGGAAAAGGAAAAGACAGAAGCTGTGGCTTACCGTCATCGTGTGTTCTTTCTTTCACGTGCGATTTGAAACTTTCACGTTCTATCACTACCTTGCGCTTTGTTTTATTATTATTATTATTATCTTTTTCTTTTTTTTGTTCTTCTCGTAGGAGAGGATCACCATTGTGTAGGCAGTGAGCAACACCTCTCTCTCTCTTTCTCCGGTGATTGATCTATTCCACTCTATTACGTGGTTTTTGTTGAGTTTTTTTGCTCTCTTCGTTTTTTTTTTGTGCAAGAAACACACTTTACCTATTGCCTCTCTCTCTTTCTCGTTTCTCTTCTTTTCTTTTCTTTTTCCTCTCTCTACCCCTCTTTTACTGTTGTCTCTTTATAGTTCGCTTGTGGAAAACTCATTTTTTTTTTCTTCCCTCTCTCCTCTTTCTCCCTCCCATCCCTTTTTGTCTTTTTCCTCCCAAAAAGAAAACCACATTTAAAGAAAGACATTTCTGATTCCGTTTTTTCCTTTTTGAAAAGCGTTTTTTGCCGCTGTTTTTCATTTTTTTCTTTTTCTTTTTCTCTTTTTTTGTCTCTTTTTGTTGATCTCATTTTTTTTTTTGTTGTGATATATATATATTTTGCTTTTTGTCTTTGTAACCACTTCCGGGAGACGCGCCAAGTGCTTCACTGGCGCGTACTAAACCTACTTCTGTTTTTTTCTTATCGTGCGTTCTTATTTTTTTTTTAAGTTCTTTTTGTGTTCCTCCCTTTCTCCTTCCCTTCCCCCCTCTGCAAACACACTTTCTTCTTCTTTTTCTCTTTGTGTTTTTTTTTTTTTTTTCTTTGCTGTCCCCCCCTCCATCTTACCTCTTTTTTCTATTTCTCTTTCCCACACACACACACACACACACACACTCACAGACAGACATACCTAGTGACAGCAGCAGCACATCCCTCTCCCCTTTTTTCTCCTTCTCTCTCTTTTCCTTTTGCTCTCTTTCTCTTTTCCAAGCGGTGCACATATTCATTTCTTTTTGGTATAGTTTCCTCTTCCCTCTCCCCCTCCTCTCTCTCCTCTTTTCTCTTTCTCACTCTTTTTCCCGGACAAACCATTTGTCTTGACGCACAACTTCTGTCAACGTCGTTAAAAAAAAAAAAAAAACAGGCAGACAAGCAAGCAGGAGTACGAATAAAAGTGTTTAAACGAGAAGGAAGAAAGAAAGCGAAGAAGAAAAAAACAAAACAGAAAGACGAAACACCCATCTTAAAACTATTGAAAAAGACAGGAAAAGAAAAAAGGGGAAAAAGAGAATCTCGTTCAACATGGGACTCGCCCCCTCGCGACAGCTCTACCTGGACTACGAGGGCCCACTGCCCTGCCCTTTATTAGTCGTCCAGTGGAGAATTATCACTACAACAATGGGAGACCCTAACGCTCACCAACTCAACGCCGCCCTGCAGGCCGCAACGAGGACAGCCAACGGCAACATCAATAACAGCACCACCATCACCAATCATAACAATGTCAACAGCGCTGCCAGCGGCGGAGGTAAAGGAAATGTCAACGGTACAAAGGCTGGCAGGCGGGCCAGCTCCACGTGCCCGCCAGGGAGCGGAGTGGCATCCCTCGCAGACACGCAGAGTGACGTCGGCCGCAGCCGCACGACCTCGCCTCTCCCAGCGCCGGTAACAACAATAATAACAACATGAATAATAAGAAGAATCAAAACAACAATTTCAGCGAAGACGGAAAACAGCGGCAGCAGCAGCAGCGTTCTCCCCCGCTCCTTTCGCGGAGTATCACGCCGGCCCTTTACAACAACGCAGCGGCCTTGCCGATGGACGAGGACGGACTCTACTACTATTACGAGCACCGGCTGGTGCACTCATCAAGGAGTTTTTCCCCTCGCCCGACTGCGTCCTGTTCGAGCAGCTTTGGAACGCCCGGCAGCTGCAGAACCCGCGCTACCACTTCCAGCTCGAGCACAGCTGGTCGCCCGGAAGCCTGCTGGACCCTTCCGCAAACTATGACACCTTCGAGAGTATGGCGGCCAACTCGATGCTCGAGGAGGCCCTTGTGTTCGCCACAAAGGCGGGCGTGGAGGAGCCGAACAGCAGCCGCGACGGCCCCGCGGATCCGTCGGCAACAAAAAACAACAACAAAAACGAAGAAAAAGAAGAAGAAAGGTTCTTGCACGGACGAGGAACAGCAGTGCGAGGCGGAGGTGTCGAATATGGAGCTCCGCGATATCCCTGCCTCCCGCGAGAACTTTTTGACTTGCTGATCCGCACGACGGAGGACGAAATTATTTACGAGTCCAATCAAGCGCTGCGCTCCGCCGCCGCTCACGTGATGGAGCCGACCCACAAAGAGCAACAACAACAACAACAGCAGCAGCAGAGTAACAGCAAAATGCGGGGCGAACAAAAAGGCAAGAAGCTCGGTGGATCGGAGATCCTGCTCCACGGCGAGCGAAGGATTCGCCCGCTGCCTTGTGCGGTTGTGTTGGTGCGAACACCAATCTCGGCGGAGACCTATCGCAACATTTACTACGTCGCGAACAACCAGCGCCACCACCGCATGGGCGCGAAGGCATTGTCGAAGAGGCGGAAAAAGACCCAAACGAGAGGGGACTGGCCCCCGCGGGTACAATCCAAGCGCCGCCACGGTGGAGGAGAACGGGGAGGAGCCCGTGGAGGAGGCACGGGAAATGAACGTAAGCAACGCGGAGGTGCTGGAGGCGGTGCGGGAACATGAAAGCACCGGTTGCGCCGCTTACCTACCATGGCGTCCGTCGCCACCGCAGAGCGGCCGGCAAAGGCAAAGACGAAGAAGGCCGCCCTTCCACCCCACGCGGACGGTGAGACCGAAGGCAAGGAGGAGGAAGAGGAGGAGGCAGCGGACTCCGAGAGCGATGGCGACAGCGAGGGGAGCCGAAGGATGGAGGAGAAGAACACCGACAGTTATGCCAAGCGCCGCCCATACACGATTCTCACCCTTGACGGACCCCGTTCTGCCTGGCTGACCGTCCGGCCGCGCGGCGCTTCGTCGTTGAAGCCCGATCTCGCTCTGGGTCCCATTGAAATGCGCGTAGTCGGCATCTATGGCTGCTGGACCGTCCGGGAGATCCTTCGCCGCTCTTCTCCGCGTCCTGACGACGCCCGCGATGCAAAATCTCAGCCC
The DNA here is from genome assembly GCF_024586455.1 of Bactrocera neohumeralis. Lineage (NCBI taxonomy): Eukaryota > Metazoa > Arthropoda > Insecta > Diptera > Tephritidae > Bactrocera > Bactrocera neohumeralis. Next base: position 21,132 of record NW_026090203.1, read on the forward strand.
GACCAGCGGCGGCGGCAGCAAAAGGCCGTCGATGCCGTCCTGCAGCGCGCGACACCGTATGGTGTGCCGTCGCACACGCTCGTGCAGGTGACCTTCTTCGAGCGCCAGGTGGGTGACAAGGAGCAGAGCCACACCTTTTTCCCTATGCCGCTACTTTGCGCATGGCCTTCGGTACTGCCTGAACAGCCCTCAGACCACCAACCTCGGTCAGGGTGGCAACATGTACAACCACAACATGGTTTCTTCGAACGCCTTGGGGCCCGGCGACTTCATGGGAGGAAGAGGTGGAGGTGGGGGGTCAGCCATCCGCCGCTGGCTGGGATTGGTTTGCGCAGGCGCTTGAGCAGCCCATCGTTCTCGAGTCCAGTGGACACCGCCGCCACCACCACCGCTGATGCTGCGGACGACGCCGACGCCGCTGCCGCCGGGCCGCTGGGGGTGCAACAGCGAATAGCGCAGCGGACAGCACCGCGGCCAGCACGCCCCGCAACCCAAAGCGCGCTCCGTCCACGGTTGTGGACATCCCACGCGCGCACTCGGATCTCTCGACCGCCATTTTCATCCGTTTTTCGAACATCCCGCAGCTGCAACTCACCCGCCAGGTGCGCATCCTTGCCCGGGAGCTGCGCGAGTCCTTTCCGAATCCCTTGTCCCTTGTGGCACTGCAGACCTCGCAGCGCGCCCGCACACAGGCAAACAGCCCGATCATGGAGAGCAGCAACGCTGGCGACGAGGAAGGAGCGGAGAGGGCGAAGGCGGCGGCGAGTGCGGGGTGGGGAAATCCGGGCCAGCCCCGCGCGGAAGTTAACGCGACCGGCAGCGGCCTGGCCTCTGTCTCGCCGCAGGCGATGCCTGCGGCGCTGCGCCGACGCGCCCTCTCCCTGGATCCTGACGCTATCAACGCGTCCCCGCACCTCACCCCCACCGAGCGCCTACACGAGGAGGGCATCCTCTGCTACGTGGCGAACGGACTCGTTGTTGTGCGCCTCAGCCACCAGTTCACCGTCCGCGCACTCTTTCAGATGTCGTACGGGCAGCTCGAGGAAACGGTCGAGGCTCTCTGCGTCACGCTCAGTACGACTCCCCACCGCAGATGGCCTACCGCGGGGAGCTGCGACCCGCGGTAGGCGGAGGGCTCAGCAGCTTTTTTCGGCGTCCGCACGCCCCCTCCGCGGCGTCCCGGTGGTGGCGGCGGCACAAACCTCCACCCCTAGCAAAGGCGGCAGCGGCAGCGGACCAGCCGCCTCGACCACTACCACCACCACCACCAACAAGGGCGGCAGTTCCAAAGACGGTACGGATACCCATCACGACAACAGTAGTAGCCCCGATCCCTTGCCCGCGCCCACGTCGGGCGCCATTCGGGGCGGTGGTGGCGCGGAGAAGGACCACAACCTGCGCCGCGCTGTGATTCGCGAGACGCTGGAGGAGTCGTATTACAACAATGTGCGCTTTCTAATGGACGCCGAGGACGGCTTCCCGCTGGTGCGCTACGGCTGCCCCTTTTCGCTCGCTGGAGGAACTCAGCAAAGAGGAGGAGCAGACGACAGCGGAGCAGAAGTCTGGCGAAAAGAAGAAGGGGGCCAAGAAGACGTCGCCTCAGCCAACAGCCGCCGCAGGGGCGACGACGGAGGAAGAGGACGAGTCTGTACTGCACCTCAAGGACTCGCAAGAGGAAAAAGGGGGATGATGACAGCGACAGGGACAACGACGAAGTGAGCATCTTTGGCGTGCGAGACGGCCACCGCCACATCCGCTACAAGGTTGACCGCAGCGTCACCCTCATGAACCTCTCCTCGTACGACATCGCCACGCAGCCGCGCTCACGCATTGACCGGGAGAGAGGCAACTACCTCCTCCATCCCACCCAGACGCAAATTCTCGACGCCTACACCGTCTCCGCGGAGCTTGACGGCAGGACACCGCAGTACGTCTTTGACTTGGCCACGAAGCGACAGTACGGACTGACCTTTCCCTTCTGGCATGTTCTCTTGTCGGAACACCGGACAGTGTGCTGGGCTGAGCCCCGCGGCTCACCTTCGCGGCAACCCCGACACCAACCAGCTGTACTCTCCCAGTGTCGCAAGCAGCACCGGCCCCAGCAGCAGCCCTGTGCCGATGCAGCAACTGGACAGCAGTTCCTCCGTCAACACCAACCTCCCGCTAGCGCGGATTCAAGACCCCACCCGCGTCCTGCACGCCGGGGACGTCATTCGCTTTGCCCCCTCCGCCTCTCCCACCTCCACCCGCACGATCACGCCAGCCTCCGTCCGACGGCCCGGGAATGGAAGCGGACGGCGCAACCCGCGCGAGCTCTGCGCGGGGACCTGGTATGTGGACGACAGCACGAACGCCGAGGACCTCATTTTGTCCTGATGCGTCGGGTCAGCGGCCGCGCGGGAGAGCAAGGCCTCGGACGTGAAGTGGCTCTGCTACCCGCCCGCCATCCTGAACGATCTGATGAAGCACGCCGTCGCCATGGTGGAGCGCTACCCGCAATGCTTCATCGACGACCCGAACTTGGTCGAGGCGGTGCGAAGCGGTGGCAGTGGGAGGGGAGGGCGACGAGGCAGCTCCACGAGTACGGGGCGGAGTGCCGCGGTGCGACCACCCACGCTGGGCGCGCCGTTCTTGATGCACGCCGACCGCGAAATCAACGAGGTTGTCAAGACGCGTGGCTTCCGCGAGTGGCGCTTCTCACAGGACGGCTACGTCTTTTTCCACGGGGTCACCTCTGGCGCGACGAACGCGCTGACGCTGGTGGAGTCCCTCGCGGAGTCGATGGGCAAGCGCGTCATTGCGGTGAGCAAAACCCATCTGAAGGAGGAGCGGGAGCAAGGACTTGCCGCGATCAAGGCCGAGGCCAACAAACGCAGTTCTTTGACCGTAAGCTGAAAGCCAAGCAAGAGCAGGAGCAGCAGCTCCACGCGCAGCAGCGGCAGCAGTACTACCCGCCACGGCCGCTGCAGCCACAGCAGCAGCAGCAGCAGCAGCAGGAACTGCCGCAGCAGCGCGTTCTTGGCTCGTATCCTCCGTTCCAAGAACAGCCCCCGCGCGCTTGTACATGGATCCCTATTCGCAGCAGCCGCTGAGTCCAGGTGATTATCCCCTTGCTGGCAGCCATCCGCAGCGCTACCTGCAGGACATGCAGCCCAGCCGCAGTTCTTTGCGGCGCAGCAGCAGCAGGGGCCTCTTCCGCAGCAGCAGCAGCAACCGTTCTACACGCCGCAGCCCGTGTATTACCAACGGAGCCCGAGCGGTGCCTACGTGCCAGTTCAACAGCAACCGCCTCTTGGACCCATGACTGGAGGTGTCCCGCACTCTCACTCTCATAGTCTCTCCGATGCCGCCCCACCAGGCGTACGCCCCTTCCTTCGCTCCTTACCAAGAACCACAACAGCAGCAACAGCAGCAGCAGCCTCCGAGGCAGATGCAGCAGCCTGGGGGTGTCGTACCACCATCCCCGCTACCCGTTAACGCTCAGCCGTACGTTGGGGCGGCTGCCAACTGGTCCCTGCCAGCGCTCAGCGCCGTCCCTTCATGGCATCGCCCAACACGCAAGTGATGCGAACACGCAGCAGCAGCAGCAACACACCAGCCGCCGCCGCAGCAGCAGCAATCGGCGCACTCGAGCATACCGCGGCCTCGCTTCATGCAACGTCCGCAGCAGCTTCAACCTCAGTCGCTCCAGCACCCGTTGTGGGCGGAGGGCGGAGGCACGCTCTTTGCTGCGTCCGTGTCGCATCCCAACACACCAGGTGGCGGCGGAGGCGACGTTCACCCTCCTGGCAACGGCAGCATCTATCCGGAGGATATCCGCATCACGCCAACCCACCCCAACAGCGACGCCGACACCTTTGGCAAGCACTTGTGCCGCGCCTGGAGAGTTCCTCCTTCCGCAGATGACACCGAGCCTATGGCCCCGCGCAGGTCACCGAGGGATTCTTTGACCAGACGGCTTCCCGCAGCACGTCTCACTATCCTCCAGCCAGCAGTGGCGGTGACAATACGGGCTATGACCCGCACATTGCGACGCCAACCCACACGACACCCATTTCATCGACGCCGCGCAGGGGCCGTTGGGCTTCAACCCGGCAGCGGCGACTGGCAGCACCGCGCGACCCCCACAGGCCGCCGCAGCCTCTCCGCATTTCGAACTCGATGTCGGCCGCTGCTGCCGGTGGTGGCTTGACGAACTACAAGGCCAGCAGCGGCGGTGGTGTGCAGAACTACTCCTCTCAGCAGCAGCAGCCGCAGAGTCCGGGCACGTCGGCCACCACTCTCAAAGCCGCCATGGCTGCGACGACCACGCAGACCGTCGTGGGCATTGAAGGCGGCGTCACGGTGCAGGTTCGCACCCGACAGCGTCGTGACTCTCTCCAACATTCTCAGCAGCAGCAGCAGCAGCAGCAGCGTCCGGGTCTCTCCAACAGCTCTCACCCTCCTTGTCTCACATCGCGGGCGGCAGCATGCGCAAGCTCGCCTCAGCCGCTTTCTCAGCACCGCTCCTTTGGGCAGATCCCGATGCCAGAAGAGGATGGCTACGGGCCGCAGTATGGCGCGATGGGCATCTCCCCGGCGGCGACGAGGACAACTGCCTGCAGGCCCCCCGCACGCCGAATCAGAGCCTGCGGAGAGCAACGACGGCAGTTCCCGTCCGCGGCAGGTCCAGGGCGACAGCCTCGCAGACAGCGAGCGACAGGGTTCCGCTCCGCCAGTGGTGCCCTCAGCTCAGGGCCAGCCGCAGAGTCTGCCACAGGGGCCGCCACACGGCTCTCTCCCGCCGAACCACCCGCTGTCACCGGGTGGTGGCAACAACAACAACGGCGGCGGCGGTGTGACCCACCGCACCTTCAGCGGCCGCCACGTCGTCTCGCACAACCCGTACTACCTGCCGGAGACGGACTCTTTCGGCGCCCTCTCGATCCGCTCGCGAGAGCAGAGCTTCAACAACAACAGCAGCAGCAATGCTCTCTATCGCCGTGCTTCGCTACCACCTCCGCGGACCGCGGCGGAGAGAGAGGAGGAAGAGGACGACGACGATGGAGGTTTTCTTGCGAGCGTCACGGACGACGCGAATCGCGCCTCCGACAGTCACAACTACTACTACAGCATGGCGGAGGAGGGCTACTAATATCAAGAGACGCCGCCACCAGCGCCATCGTCGCAGGCGGCCTACCCAAACGTCCCTCCCATCCCTCACTGGCGGGAGCCCTTCCCACCACCACCACAAACGTCACCATTACCACAGCAACGCCGCGATAGCAACTACAACAATAACACAATGCACACCCCCGGCGCGGCCACCAGCGCGAACCTCGTCTTCAGCTCCAGTAGAGAAAACAGCAGCTACATGCATCCCCAGCACGACAGTGAGTCGAATAACTTCTACAACATCAACCGCAGCGGCTGCAGCAGCAGCAGCCAGCCGCTCATTGTTTTCGCGCGTGGCGGCTCTCAAGGCGTGGGCTACGGCCGCATGAATAGTTACACCGGCGGCGGTGGTGATGGTGGTGGTGGTGGGATCCAAGAAGAGGACGGGTACTACAACCAGGCCATCACGGCCAGACCCTCGGATGACCGACGGCCAGCGGCCTTGCGCTACCAAGGCGGGGTCCAACAAGAGGTGGAGGAGAGCGGCGGCGCGGCCGTCTATGCTCACTACCCATACGGCTGCGGCGCGACGGACCCTCAGCCGTCTTTTCAACGTTCTCCTCTTCCTCTCTCCCGCAGCAGCAGCATCAGCAGCATCAGCCGACGATGGACGAGGGAGAGGGAGACGCCTACCACCACCACCACCACGGCCACCGCAGTATTCACAACGGCAACGGCGACGGCGACTCCATCGCTCTCTCCAGGACGACGCACAGCCCCGAAACGCATTCCACGCGGGGCCTCATCCGCTGTCCTTGCAAAAGCAGAACGGAGGAAACGTTTCGCACCGTCTTCGTCCCCGCCCCAGCAAGGACCTCGCGACGCCGCCTCTTCTTCTTCTTCCACCACCACCACCACCACCACCACCTCTTCCTTTGCGAAAGCCACTGAAGCAGCAGCAGCAGCAGTAGCAGTGGCCGGGGGAGGTTGCGATGAAGAGACCCGCGCCTGCTGCTTCCCCCTCCCCCTCTGTGCGGGTGACATTTGTGAGGAACAACACAAACCGCTGGGGGCCGCCATCCCTCCACCGCGCGGAGAGGGCCGGGCGATGCGCGCCCCCCTGCAGGCCGTGGAAGACACAGCAGCAAAGAAATTGTTCGGGATCGAGGGAGAGATGCTGGAGGTGCTGGGGCTTCTTGAAGCTACACCGAACAGCTGGATGATCCTAGCCGCAGATTTTTCTTTTTTTTTCTCCCTTTCTTTTCCTTTTTTTCTTTTCTTTTCTTTTTTTTTTCTGTTTTTTTTCTTTTTCCTTACCCATAGCGACTCCCTTTGCGTGTTTGTGCGTGTGTAAGTGTGAGCGTGTTTTTTTTTTTTTTTGCTCTCTTTACAAATGATTATATGTGCCCTTTGCTCTCTCTCTCCTTCTTCTTCTGCTTCTTCTCGCTTTTTAAACTGCCTTTGAGTGTCCTCTTTTTTTTTCTCTCATCTTTTTTTTTTCCTTTTTCCCATTGTTTCACCGTCAGCATTTCACACTTTAGTTTTTTTTTGTTTTTCTCTCTTTCTCGTTTCTTTTTCTTCTTTTGTGTCATTTCGCCTGTTGGACTCTACTCTTTTTCCTTCACACACACACACACACAAAAAGCAAAGCAGCAAATAACAAATACAAAAAAAATTAAAAAAAATAATAACTAAACGAAATCATAAGTATTTATTGTTTCCCCCCTGGTTGCTGTCTGCTGCTTTTTTTTTTCTTTTCTATCTCGTGCACAATCGTTGTATCCCTTTTCCAAAGCCTCATTGTTCTTCTCTTTTTTTCTTTTTTTTTCTCTCCCTCCTTTTTTTTTCTCTTTCACGTCTCTTTGCTGACCAGACTGTATTGTCTTTAATCGTAACTTATTTCTCCCACCTTTTTCATCTTTTTTGCTTTTTATTACCCACCCCCAAACACGTTCACTTGGTAGTGAACCTTCCCTTCCTCGTCTTTCCTCTTCCCTTCTCTCGTCGCTCGCCTAGCTGCGTTCTGCAAACACTGTGCCTCACCAACATGCAACACACACACACACCCACACCCACACCACAGACTTCATTGAAAACAAACAGACAGACAACAATAACAAAAGAAAAAAAGAAAAAAAAAGTATGAGGATTAGATTGGTCCACTACAAGGAGGAGCCCTCTTTGGCCAAGTGACTGTGGGAATGGCCTTGTGTCTTTTTTTTTCTTCTTTTTTTAAACAAAAAGAAGAGTTTTGGTGCTCTCTCTTTCTCTCTTTCTTTCTCTTTTTCTCTCTTTCTGTGTGTGGACTTTGTTTGTGGATCGCTGCCCGCCTCCGCGCACTCGAGAGAGAGGGAAAAAAGAAAGAAAGAGACAACGCAAGACTGGCAGAAACCTTGGAAAAGCAAAAAAAAAAAAAAAAAAGATATCAAATCGAGTCAATCTTCTCCTTCTTCTTCTCTTTTCCCCTCCTTTTTTTTTTGCTTTTTTCTTTCTCCTCTACACACAAATCATCCACAGAATCATCTCCCCTTTTCATTTTTTTTTTCTTCTTTTTTTTCTCTCCTCTCTCTCTGTTTTTGTCGAAAAGCACACACGCGTAAGTTCCCTTTTCAACGCATTTTTCTCTTCTTTTGTTTTGACTTTTTTTTTCTGCTGAGGTCTCTCTCTTTCTTTTTTTTTTTTTCTGTCTCAGTCTCTGCCTTTCACACACAAAGAGGCATTTATTGAAAGAGAGAGAAAAGAAAGAAAAAAAGAGAAAAGGACAGCTTTTCTTTCCTCTCTTTCTTTCTCTCTTCTTCTCTTTCTCCTCTCTCTGAACTGCGGACACAGAGAGGAAAGAAGAAGAAAACACACACACACACACACACAAGAAAAGGAAAGGATAGAAAAAAGAAAGAAAAGAAAAAAAAACAGAGAAAAAAACAACTGTTCAATCCACTCATTTTCTCTTCTTTTTTTTTTTGTGACGTGTTTTCTCTTCTTCTCTTTTTTTTTTTCTTTTTGTACCCATTAGCTAACTGTTGTGTTATTGAACGCCCGCCCTCCTTTTCTTTCTCTTTCTCCTCCTTCAACTCCTTTAACGCTCACACAAACATCTCTCTTTTTTTTTTCTGTCTCTCTTCCTTCTTTTTTTCTCTTCCTCTATCCGTCGAGAAAGAGAAAGAGAAAGAGAAAGTGGCAGTGAGAGAGAGAGAAAAAAAAGAAAACGGACGTTGCGAGTTGAAGAGAATTGGGCCCGCTTGTAAGAACAGAAGAAGGAAGGAAAAAAAAGTGAAGTATTAAAAAAAGAAAAAAAAGATCAGAGACACTTCTAAAGGCTCTTCTTTTTCTTTTTGTTTTTCTTTTCTTGTTTACATACTATACACACACACACACAAAGGTGAATAAATCGAAGAGTATTCTAATTGCAAAAAAAAAAGAATAAAGAAGTGCATCTAAAAGGAAGATAAAAAAAGGCACAAAACACAGCACTGACGTTTCCTCTCTTGACCTTTTTTTTCTTTTTTTTTGCTCTTTCGTGCTTTTTTTTCTTTTTTTAAATTATTATTACGTTTCTCACTTTTTTTTCTCTTTTTTCTCTCTTTTCCGCTTCCCCTTTCCAGGCGCCGAGAAAACGAAAGAAAAAAAGAGCAAAAAGAATACAAACAGTTACACAGTCACACACACTGTCTAACCAGCAAGCAACGACGGCGGGAGTCTCTTTTTTCCTCTTTCTCCGATCTCTTCTCTTCTTTGTTTTTATTATTACTTTTTTTTAACTTCTTTTTTTTTTTTTGCTTTGCTGCGTCTGTGTCACACTTTCAGGGAGCAGTCGCCTGTCGGACAGTTTGATTTCCATTTTTTTTTTTTTTTTTTTTTTTTTAGTAGTCAATCCGAACGCTGCACGTTCGCTTCTTCTCTAGCGAAAAAAAAAATACACTAAAGATCTCTGGGAGACGCATCAGCGCCGTCTCTTTTTTTTTTTTCTCCTTTATTTCTTTTTTTTTTTTTTCTTTTCTTTTAAAAGAATTGTCTGTGACTCCAATTGTGAAAAAAAAAGAGAGAAGCAAGAAATCGCAAAAAGCAACTGCGACAGCCAACCGCGCGCTTTTCTTCTTTTTCTTTTCTTGTACACAGTTGACAGCACACAAAAGGAAAAAGGGACGATTACAGATCCACAAAGGAAGAGAGAAGGAAGAGAGAGAGAAAAACAGCAAAAACAAGAAACCGTATATAACAGCCCACAAACACACACACACAAAAAAAACAAAGCCGTTTTTTTTTTTTCTTTTTTTTTTTTTTTTTTTTTTTTCCCCCCAGGGCCCCCCGGCGAGACGCCCCCCCCCCGCCCCCCCCGGCCCGGGTCGAAGGAAAAA
>NW_026090204.1:0-14427 GCF_024586455.1 Bactrocera neohumeralis
TCTTAAAATTTTAGTTAAAGTTTAGGCAACTCAATATTATTAAATTTTATATACAAAAAATCGAATTTATATAATAAAAATTGTCGAATTTTTAAAAAGCACGCCGTTTTTTCTTTTTCAATTTAGCAAGAGAAGAAGGAATTAAATTAAATATTTGATGTTTAAGATTTAAAACAACTAATATCGACTCAATGTGTATTCAAGAAAATCACTTTTTACCCGAAATAAATTTCAACTTCCAAATGCACGCCGTTTTTTTTGTAATTCAGCAAAATAAAAAAAGTTAATTATTAAATATTTGATGTTAATGATTTTAAACAAACCCTACGACTGCAGTGTGTAATGCAAGAAAATATTATACCCGAATAAAGATTGTCGAATTTTCCAAAGCACGCCGTTATGGTTTATGTCAACTTCAGAAAAAAAGAAGGTTAATTACTTAAAATTTTATGTTAAGATTTGAAGAAATTAATATCATTTCAAATTTTATTACAAGAAAATCACAAACCATTTTCAAATTTTTCCAATGCACTGCCGTTTGGCTTTATGTCAACTTCGCAAGAGAAGAAGGTTATTACCAAAATTTATTTTAAGATTTGAAGAATCAATATCATGTTAAATTTTATATCAAAAAATCATTTTTTTCCCTTAAAATTTTGAATTTTTCCCCAAAAGCACTCCGTTATGGCTTATGTCAATTCGCAAGAGAAGAAGGAATTAAACTTTAAAAATTTGATGAATGATTTAAAAAAAATCAAAATATGATTTTCAAATTTTGGTTTTTTTAACTTAAAGAAAAATTTTTTTTAAATATTTATAAATTTTCAAAATGACCGGTTTTCAAAAAAGTTTTTAAAAAAAAAAATTTAATTTTCCAAAGAGGAATTTTTTTTAACTTTTTAAAAAAATTAATTTTTAAATTTTTAAATTTAAGAATCAATATTATCAAGTGTATATAAAAAAAAATTTATCCTTTAAATTGTCAATTTTCCAAAAGCACTGCCGAGGTTTATGTCAACTTCGAAGATGAAGACATTAAAAAATTTTTAATGATTTAAAAATCAATATATGTTAATTGTATATACAAGAAAATTATTTAATAATTTAAAATTTTCAATTTTTCAAATGACCCGTTATGGCGTCAATTTAGCAAGAAAAGAAGGAAAAAAATTAAAATTTTTTTTAATGAAAAGCAAAATTCGACGCTAAATTGATATCGAAAAACACAACCCCAAATAAATTTTTTTCCAAAGCAGGGATGGCTTTTTCAAATTTGAAAGAGAAAGGTTTAAAACTTTTTTAGAATGATTTAAGAAATCAATTAAAAGCTAAATGTGTATATCAAGAAAATCTACTTTTTACCTAATTTTTAATTTTTTAAGCACCCGTTGGGGTTTATGTCAACTTTAGCAAAATGGAAGGATTATTAAATATTTTATTTAATGATTTAAGAAACAATATCATTCTTAATGGTATATACAAGAAAACACTTTATACCCTTGCACTGCTGTCATGGCTTTTTGTTGACTTCAGCAAAATGAAGAAGGTTAGTTACCTTAAATATTTGATGTTAATGATTTGAAGAAATTCAATATCTATTGCTTAATATGTATATACAAGAAAATCTACTTTATACCTTATTGTCGAATTCTTCCAAATGCACTGCCCTTATGGCTTTATGTCAACTTCAGCAAGATGAAGAAGGTTAATTTACTTAAATATTTGATATTCATGATTTAAAGCAACTCAATATTGACTGCTAAATGTGTATGTACAAGAAAATCGACTTTATACCTGAATATAAGATTGTCGAATTTTTCCAAATGCACTGCTGTTTTGGCTTTATGCCAACTTCAATAAGATGAAGAAGGTTAATTAACTTAAATATGTTAAATTAATGAATTAAAGCATTTCAATATCGACTGATAAATGTGTATATAAGTTAACTCGAAACGCAAACCATCAAAATACCAAGTCAGCATTGTCTGCCTAATATCCGCTTCAGGCAATGCTGAACACTAACACCACCCCAATCCATGACCAACGGCCCGAGTGATGATCCAACGACAAGCAACAACAAACGATACGCACAAGCTACCGTAGCCGTGGGATCCGCTGACGCAGCACAAATATAACGCAAACAAGCGACGACTTACACTACACGCAAGTCGACGTATCGTGGGATTCGCTGACACTGCATCTGACAAAACATAGCAACGACAGCGACGACAGCAGCGACGACGGCAGCGGCAGTGAGGACGGCTTAGGCTTAGACTTAAGAGTAAGAATGTTTTAGAGTTTAGTTCTGATCGAGCCTGAATAAAGCGCACTAGTGCCTAAAAATAATTGGCGCCCAACCGGGTAAAGAAGATACGAAGAATTCTCCAGAAAGTAAAAAAATCACCAAGGTATTTTGCGGTGGAGTGTCTTTAATGACTTCAAAGGACCCAAGGACTCACAGAGAATCGCTACAATCTTTAAAAACGTATCCTACAAGGACTCCAAGGATCCGAGGATTCATCAGAAAGCAGTTTATAATAAAAAACATGTTTCGAGTATTGTAAGTAGAGTGCTCATTAAAATAAAAACATAATTTCTTTTGAATTAAAACTAAGTTTTCAAAATAGACGGAAAAGAATTTATTTTAGAAAATAAGGAGCTAATCATAAAATTTTGTGAAACAAATTTTCCAGAGTTTAATAAAAAAGAAACAGTGTAATCTTTTCTCAAAAACATTCTGTTTAGAAACAGAATTTGTGAAGAAAATTGTAATAAATAACTGAAATTATCTAGCCATGTCAACAAAAGAGTGTGATTGATTGATTCGACTATAGGAACGGTTACAAGTCTATTCAATTTTAATTTCCAAGTCTATGAGTGACTCAGAATTAGAAAACCTCTTAGAAAGAATTGTTAAACTACAGGTGACCAGTAAAATGGATTCAAATCAGGTAACCGCAGTGGTTCAAGCAGCCGTCTCAAGCGCTCTTGAACAACAAAGACAGACAGACTTTCGAAGTTAAGCTCCAACGATTAACGGAGCAAATGACTACATTGACCACTGGTCAAACGCCAAAAATATACCGACCGGTAAAAATATTACCGAACGTAAGGTGTGACGAACCCCTTGATCTGGTAAAATCATTACCAGAATTTGACGGGCAAATCAGTACATATGTGTCCTGGCGACAAGCTGCCCATACATCTTACGAAGTTTTCAGAAGTTACGAGGGAAGTTCTAGACACTACCAAGCAGTTGGTATAATTAGAAATAAAATAAAAGCTTCTGCTGATGCCATTTTGGCATCCTTCAACACTGTTTTAAATTTCGACGCAATAATCGCGAGACTAGACTTTACGTACGCAGACAAACGACCGATATATTTAATCGAACAACAATTATCCACCTTACGACAGGGTAACCTATCTGTGCTTCGATATTTCGACGAGGTGGAGAAAATATTAACTCTCCTCACGAATAAAACCATAATGACCCATGAGGGTCAAGTATCAGAATCAATTTGCGAAAAATATAGAGCGGACGCTTTAAGAGTTTTTATATCAGGCCTTAAAAGACCTTTATGTGACATACTATTTGCCTCTCGCCCTAAAGACCTACCTAGCGCTCTGGCATTAGCCCAGGAGGTGGAGTCAAATAGGGAAAGGTACTTATTTGCTTCAAATTTCGCAACGTCTATTGAAGACCAATATAAACTAGGAATAAACAATAATTCGGAGAAAAAGATGCAACAGCAACAAAAAAATCCGCATTTTGCAAATAAACAGCACAGAACAAATGATACTAGGACTAACAAGCAAGAACAAGTGACCCCCATGGACGTTGACCCATCGGTTTCAAGACTAAGACAAAATGTAAATTGGCGTAGGGAACCATCACAGAGAGCCAACCAATACCAACAACAGAATCAAAGTAATAGTAGACAGGGTTATAGTTCAAATCAACAGCAGGGAAAACGACAGGCAGATTCAGATAGGGTTACTGGACCAAAGATGCAACGCATTAATACCTTAAATCAAGAAAAGGTTAGTGAGGCAACTTATAATCAGGAAGCCGAAGATGAAGCTGAAGATCTCGAGGAGGAGCAATTGAATTTTTTAGGGGGAAGTCCCTACTCCCGTGGATTGAGCGAGGAGTAGGTTATCGAGGCAAAAAAATTAAATTATTAGTGGACACAGGAGCTTCGAAAAATTACATCAAACCAATACCTGAGCTAAAAAATATAATTCCAGCGTCCACACCATTTATAGTAAAGTCTTTGCACGGCAATAGTCCTGTAACACAAAAGTGTAGAATTAAGATGTTTGGCGTAACTGCAGATTTCTTTATACTACCAAATATAACAACATTCGACGGCATAATTGGGCTCGATTTGCTCAATCAGGTAAACGCCCAAATAGACCTCAGTACGGGTACAATAAAGCACGATTCTGGAACTGAAAAGCTCTTGTTCCATGAATGTAAAAATGTAAACTTTATCAACATAAAAAGTGAAGAAATTCCATCTTCAGTTCGTGAGCAATTTTGTGAAATTATCAAAAGTAGAAATAAGGCGTTTGCTGACCCTAACGAGTCGCTACCCTTCAACACTAATATAATTGGTACAATCAGAACAAAAACCGATGAACCGGTCTACTCGAGACTTTACCCATATCCTATGGGTGTAGCCGACTTTGTAAACAAAGAAGTGGCTGAACTTCTCGTCAATGGTATCATTCGACCCTCAAGGTCCCCTTACAATAACCCAATTTGGGTCGTTGATAAGAAGGGAGTAGATCAAACGGGAAATAAGAAGAAACGTCTTGTGATTGATTTCAGGAAACTGAATGAGGTCACAGTCGAAGATAAATACCCTATGCCAAACGCAATGGTAATCTTGTCAAACTTAAGAGGTGCACAATATTTTACCACCCTCGACCTTAAATCTGGGTTTCACCAGATCGAGTTAGCAGAAAGAGACAGGGAGAAAACCGCTTTCTCCGTTAACAACGGTAAATATGAATTTTGTCGTTTACCTTTTGGGCTAAGAAACGCCCCAAGCATCTTCCAGAGAGCAATCGACGATGTCCTCAGGGAGCAAATTGGCAAAACCTGCCACGTTTACGTCGACGACGTAATTGTCTATTCAAAAACGGCAGAAGACCATTTGAAAGATATCGAATGGGTGTTGCGGAGTCTCTATGAGGCAAATATGAGAATATCCGCCGAAAAATCGAAATTCTTCAAGACCGAGGTAGAATACCTAGGATTTGTTGTCTCAAGGGGAGGTGTGAAAACAAGCCCCGATAAAGTCAATGGAATCAAATGTTATGAGCAGCCAACCACTCTTCGAGGACTACGTTCCTTTCTTGGATTGGCTAGTTACTATCGATGTTTCATTAAAGATTTTGCCAGCCTTGCAAAACCTCTGACTGATATGCTAAAGGGAGAAAATGGCAAAGTAAGTGCCACACAGTCCAAAAAAATTAAAATTCAACTAGCACCAGAAGGTATAGATGCATTTAATAAACTTAGAGAAATTCTGGCATCAGAAGATGTCACGTTAGCTTATCCCGACTTCACTAAACCATTTGACTTAACAACCGATGCATCCTCAAGGGGTTTGGGGGCCGTCCTTTCACAAGAGAAAAAACCCATTACCATGATCTCAAGAACACTTAGAGATAGAGAAGAGCATTTGGCAACAAATGAAAGAGAACTCTTGGCGATCGTATGGGCTCTTAACACTTTGAGGAACTACCTGTACGGTGTTAACCAGTTGAATATCTACACTGACCACCAGCCTCTGACGTTTGCGGTTTCTGATAAAAACCCGAACGCAAAAATCAAACGATGGAAGTCTCTAATAGAAAGCTTCAACGCAAAAATTTTCTATAAACCAGGAAAGGAAAACCATGTCGCTGACGCGTTGTCCAGACAGCACATGAATATGGTAGGAATTGAAATGGAGGCAAGCTCCGACTGCGCCACCATGCACAGTGAGGAGTCACTGACCTACACTATAGAGACGGTGGATAAGCCCGTAAATTGCTATAGAAACCAGATAATTCTTCAAGAAAGCGAAAGCCAGTCAAAACAGACCTTTATAATATTTGGTTCAAAAAGCAGACATGTAATTTCATTTTGCGACGTAGAGTCATTACTAAAAACGCTGCAAGAAGTCATTAATGATGGCGTAGTTAACGCAATACATTGCAGCCTACCAGTGTTGGCAAAAATTCAACACCGACTGGTAGAACTTCACCCCAACGTAAGATTCCGTCATACCGAAAAGATGGTTACGGACATCTTCAGCGAAAGTGATCAACAAGAAATTATATTTGCTGAACACAACAGAGCTCATAGGGCAGCGCAAGAAAATGTAAAGCAGATCTTGGCTGACTATTTTTTCCCGAAGATGGATAAAAAGGCAAGGGAAATAGTAGCAAATTGCCGAATATGTTCAAAGTCTAAATACATTAGACATCCAAAGAAGCATGTTATTGCGGCAACACCGGTTCCATGTAATCCTGGTGAAATATTACACGTCGATATTTTCTCCACGGACCAGAAATATTTTCTAACTTGCGTCGATAAGTTTTCTAAATTTGCTATAGTGCAGAAAATCGCGTCTAGAACCATCATAGACGTAAAACCACCTATACTACAGCTAATAAACATTTTTCCAAACGTTAAAACTATATACTGTGACAACGAAAAGTCACTTAACTCAAATGCTATAAAATCAACTTTGCTAAATTACAACAATGTGAAAATCGCCAACGCCCCTCCACTGCATAGCACCTCAAACGGGCAAGTGGAGCGTTTTCACAGTACCTTAACTGAAATAGCTAGGTGTCTAAAACTAGAAAGAAATCTCGATGACACTGTTGACTTGATTTTGCTTGCCACCATAGAATATAATAAGACAATTCATTCAGTAACCCACGAAAAACCAATGGACATCCTTCATCCCAGCTCAGCTAACATTACGGAACTAGTTCGAAATCGTATCGAAAAAGCACAGGCCAGTGATCGCGAATACCATAATAAGGGTCGTCAGAATGTGACGTATAACGTTGGCGACAAGGTCCTAGTGAAAGTTAATCGAAGGCTAGGCAATAAACTCTCAATACTATTTACAGAAGAAGTAGTCGAACAGGACCTAGGCACCACCGTTCTTATAAAGGGGAGGAGGGTCCACAAAGACAACCTTCGTCCACCTTAATTAATCACTTTATTACTTTAAGTCTTGTATTTTAAATTACAGGATAATATCGACATTCCTATTGACGACCACTTTAACACAAAAGCTAACTGACTACACCAACTCCAACTACATTCCAATTTTGGACGGAAACGCAATAGTATGGGAACATTACGGTTATTTGACGCACTTTACCAACTTGACACTATATGCAACATTGAACGACGAGACGGCAGGATTTATGGACCTTTTCCCATTGACACACATGAAGAAAATAGTAGAAGCAGACATAAAATACATCGAGACTTTACTTCGAACTGTTGACATTCACCATCGACAGGCTCGAAGCTTAAACTTTTTAGGTACTGCATTAAAAATCGTCGCCGGCACCCCTGACTTTGACGATTTCCAAAGACTACAACTAAGACAGGATATGCTCATTGACTCTAATAACAGACAGTACAAAATTAATACGCATATTCAGCAAAAAATCTTGGAAATCACGCAAACAATAAACACAATTATAAACTCAACAAGAAAGGAAGCAATAGACACAGGTCATCTTTACGAAACAATACTTGCAAGAAATAGAGTAATAATCCTCGAACTGCAATCAATCACAATCTCAATAGCCCTAGCTAAGTTGAACCTAGTGAACCCAATAATATTAGATAATAGTGATATCAATAATATTATCAATGAGCACTCGACTAACATAACTACAATAGAAATAATAGGAATGTCTAGCATTAAGGCTTTACAAAATAAGAATAATTTGTACTTTGTAGTTAAGTATCCAATCCCTCAAATTGTTTGTAAAAAATATAGTTTATTCGCCGTGCCTCACGAAGGACGAGTCCTACACTTTGGGGATACTAATACCATCGCTGAGTGCGGAAACGAAGCGTATGCTGTTAAATGTGAAAAATCAACTTTTGCAACTTTTTGCAAGAAGCAAACAACCCCTACTTGTTGTCAGCAACTATTCACAGGTGCTGTAGCAAATTGTTCAACTACTACCAATCATGATAAGGGCATCAAAGAAATCGATGACGGCATTGTCATTATCAACAATGCCACAGCAACGATAGAGGTTGAAAATGGAGATAGCAGAACCGTCAGCGGTACTTACCTTTTGACTTTCGATCAGTTAGTAAAGGTAAATGGGACCGAGTATCACAATCGACATCATACCCCTACTCGCACTCCTGGCACTCCAACGGCTCAAAGAGTCAATCTTTTAGGACATATAGAGACATTGAGTTTGAACTATCTGCATGAAATGAATGCGGAAAATATCAACCATATTGGCGCTCTTCGAGGAGAAGTCAACTCAACAACATTGCTTTTTATAGTAACGATAGCATCAATCTCTATCCTAGTAATCTTGCGACTTGCTCTAAGCAAATATAAAAAACACACCGCGAAAAAGGCAATGAATGTCTTAGTAAGAGAGGTCACCGAGCGAATCGTGGACGATTCCCACTTAGGAAGGGAGGAGTTAACTCGAAACGCAAACCACCAAAATACCAAGTCAGCATTGTCTGCCTAATATCCGCTTCAGGCAATGCTGAACATTAACACCACCCCAATCCATGACCAACGGCCCGAGTTATGATCCAACGACAAGCAACAACAAACGATACGCGCAAGCTACCGTAACCGTGGGAACCGCTGACGCAGCACAACTATAACGCAAACAATCGACGACTTACACTACACGCAAGTCGACGTATCGTGGGATTCGCTGACACTGCATCTGACAAAACATAGCAACGACAGCGACGACAGAGTTCTGATCGAGCCTGAATAAAAGCGCACCAGTGCCTAAAAATAATTTATACAAGAAAAACGACTTTATACCTCAATATAAAACTGTCGAATTCTTCCAAATGCACTGCTGTTATGGCTTTATGTCAACTTCAGTAAAATGAAGAAGGTTAATTAACTTAAATATGTTAAATTAATGATTTGAAGCAACTCAATATCGACTGCTAAGTGTGTATATACAAGAAAATCGACTTTATACCTGAATATAAGATTGTCGAATTCATCCAAATGCACTGCCGTTATGGCTTTATGTCAACTTCAGCAAGATGAAGAAAGTTAGTTATCTTAAATATTTGATGTTAACGATTTGAAGCAACTCAATATCGACTGCTGAATGTGTATATGCAAGAAAATCGACTTTATACCTGAATATAAGATTGTCGAATTCTTCCAAATGCACTGCCGTTATGTCTTTATGTCAACTTCAGCGAGATGAAGAAAGTTAATTACCTTAAATATTTGATGTTAATGATTTGAAGCAACTCAATATCGACTGCTTAATGTGTATATACAAGAAAATCGACTTTATACCTGAATATAAGATTGTCGAATTCTTCCAAATGCACAAGATGCCGTTATGGCTTTATGTCAACTTCAGCAAGATAAAGAAAGTTAATTACCTTAAATATTTGATGTTAATGATTTAAAGCAACTCAATATCGACTGCTAGATGTGTATATGCAAGAAAATCGACTTTATACCTGAATATAAGATTGTCGAATTCTTCCAAACGCACTGCCGTTATGGCTTTATGTCAACTTCAGTAAAATGAAGAAGGTTAATTAACTTAAATATTTGATGTTAATGATTTGAAGCAACTCAATATCGACTGCTAAGTGTGTATATACAAGAATATCGACTTTATACCTGAATATTAGGATGTCGAGTTAATCCAAATGCACTGCCGTTATGGCTTTATGCCAACTTCAGCAAGATGAAGAAGGTTAATTATCTTAAATATTTGATGTTAATGATTTGAAGCAACTCAATATCGACTGCTAAATGTGTATATGCAAGAAAATCGACTTAATACCTGAATATAAGATTGTCGAATTCTTCCAAATGCACTGCCGGTATGGCTTTATGTCAACTTCAGCAAGATGCAGAAGGTTAATTAACTTAAATATTTGATGTTAATGTTTTGAAGCAACTCAATACCGTCTGCTAAATGTGTATATACAAGCAAACCGACTTTATACCTGAATATAAGATTGTCGAATTCTTCCAAATGCATTGCCGTTATGGCTTTATGTCAACTTCAGCAAGATGAAGAAGGTTAATTAACTTAAATATTTGATGTTAATGATTTGAAGCAACTCAATATCGACTGCTTAATGTGTATATACAAGAAAATCGACTTTATACCTGAATATAAGATTGTCGAATTCTTCCAAATGCACTGCCGTTATGGCTTTATGTCAACTTCAGCAAGATGAAGAAAGTTAGTTATCTTAAATATTTGATGTTAATGATTTGAAGCAACTCAATATCGACTGCTAAATGTGTATATGCAAGAAAATCGACTTTATAACTGAATATAAGATTGTCGAATTCTTCCAAATGCACTGCCGTTATGGCTTTATGCCAACTTCAGCAAGATGAAGAAGGTTAATTATCTTAAATATTTGATGACTGCTAAATGTGTATCAACTTCAGCAAGATGAAGAAGGTTAATTAACTTAAATATTTGATGTTAATGATTTGAAGCAACTCAATATCGACTGCTAATGTGTATATACAAGAAAATCGCCTTTACACCTAAATATAAGATTGCGAAATTTTTCCAAATACACTGCTGTTACGGCTTGTGTCAACTTCAGTAAGATGAAGAAGGTTAATTATCTTAAATATTTGATGTTAATGATTTGAAGCAACTCAATATCGACTGCTAAATGTGTATATACAAGAAAATCGACTTTATACCTGAATATAAAGATTGTCGAATTCTTCCAAATGCACTGCCGTTATGGCTTTATGTCAACTTCAGCAAGATGAAGAAGGTTAATTATCTTAAATATTTGATGTTAATGATTTAAAGCAACTCAATATCGACTGCTAAATGTGTATATACAAGAAAATCGACTTTATACCTGAATATAAGATTGTCGAATTCTTCCAAATGCACTGCCGTTATGGCTTTATGTCAACTTCAGCAAGATGAAGAATTTGATGTTATGATTTGAAGAAATTCAATATCTATTGCTAAATATGTATATACAAGAAAATCTACTTTATACCTGATTGTCGAATTCTTCCGAATGCACTGCCGTTATGGCTTTATGTCAACTTCAGCAAGATAAAGAAGACTAATTATCTTAAATATTTGATGTTAATGATTTAAAGCAACTCAATATCGACTGCTGAATGTGTATATGCAAGAAAATCGACTTTATACCTGAATATAAGAGTGTCGAATTCTTCCAAATGCACTGCCGTTATGGCTTTATGTCAACTTCAGTAAGATGAAGAAGGTTAATTAACTTAAATATTTGATGTTAATGATTTGAAGCAACTCAATATCGACTGCTATTGTGTTATGGCTTTATGTCAACTTCGTTAAGATGAGGAAGGTAGATTGAAATCGACTTTATACCTGAATATAAAGTGGTCGAATTCTTCCAAATGCACTGCCGTTATGGCTTTATGTCAACTTCAGCAAGATAAAGAAAGTTAGTTATCTTAAATATTTGATGTTAATGATTTGAAGCAACTCAATATCGACTGCTAAATGTGTATATACAAGCAAACCGACTTTATACCTGAATATAAGATTGTCGAATTCTTCCAAATGCACTGCCGTTATGGCTTCATGTCAACTTCAGCAAGATGAAGAAGGCTAATTAACTTAAATATTTGATGTTAATGATTTGAAGAAATTCAATATCTATTGCTAAATGTGTATATACAAGAAAATCTACTTTATACCTGATTGTCTAATTCTTCCGAATGCACTGCCATTATGGCTTTATGTCAACTTCAGCAAGATGAAGAAGGTTACTTATCTTAAGTATTTGATATTAGTGATTTAAAGCAACTCAATATTGACTGCTAAATGTGTATATATGTAAAAGAAAATCTAGTTTATACCTGATTGTCGAATTCTTCCAAATGCACTGCCGTTATGGATTTATGTCAACTTCAGCAAGATGAAGAAGGTTAATTATCTCAAATATTTGATATTCATGATTTAAGGCAACTCAATATTGACTGCTAAATGTGTATGTACAAGAAAATCGACTTTATACCTGAATATAAGATTGTCGAATTTTTCCAAATGCACTGCTGTCATGGCTTTTTGTTGACTTCAGTAAAATGAAGAAGGTTAATTACCTTAAATATTTGATGTTAATGATTTGAAGAAATTCAATATCTATTGCTTAATATGTATATACAAGAAAATCTACTTTATACCTTATTGTCGAATTCTTCCAAATGCACTGCCGTTATGGCTTTATGTCAACTTCAGCAAGATGAAGAAGGTTAATTATCTCAAATATTTGATATTCATGATTTAAAGCAACTCAATATTGACTGCTAAATGTGTATGTACAAGAAAATCGACTTTATACCTGAATATAAGATTGTCGAATTTTTCCAAATGCACTGCTGTCATGGCTTTTTGTTGACTTCAGTAAAATGAAGAAGGTTAATTAACATAAATATTTGATGTTAATGATTTAAAGCAACTCAATATTGACTGATAAATGTGTATATACAAGAAAATCGACTTTGTACCTGAATATAAGATTGTCGAATTCTTCCAAATGCACTGCCGTCATGGCTTTATGTCAACTTCAGCAAGATGAAGAAGGCTAATTAACTTAAATATTTGATGTTAATGATTTGAAGCAACTCAATATCGACTGCTAATGTGTATATACAAGAAAATCGACTTTATAGCTGAATATAAGAATGTGGAATTCACCAAATGCACTGCTTTATGGCTTTAGATCCACTTCAGTAAGATGAAGAAGGTTAATTACCTTAAATATTTGATGTTAATGATTTGAAGAAATTCAATATCTATTGCTTAATATGTATATACAAGAAAATCTACTTTATACCTGAATATAAGATTGTCGAATTTTTCCAAATGCACTGCCGTTATGGCTTTATGTCAACTTCAGCAAGATGAAGAAGGTTAATTATCTCAAATATTTGATATTCATGATTTAAAGCAACTCAATATTGACTGCTAAATGTGTATGTACAAGAAAATCGACTTTATACCTGAATATAAGATTGTCGAATTTTTCCAAATGCACTGCTGTCATGGCTTTTTGTTGACTTCAGCAAGATGAAGAAAGTTAATTAACATAAATATTTGATGTTAATGATTTAAAGCAACTCAATATCGACTGCTAAATATGTATATACAAGAAAATCGACATTATAGCTGAACATAAGATTGTCGAATTCTTCCAAATGCACTGCTGTTATGGCTTTATGTCAACTTCAGCAAGATGAAGAAGGTTAATTACCTTAAATATTTGATGTTAATGATTTGAAGCAACTCAATATCGACTGCTTAATGTGTATATACAAGAAAATCGACTTTATACCTGAATATAAGATTGTCGAATTTTCCAAATGCACTGCCGTTATGGCTTTATGTCAACTTCAGCAAAATGAAGAAGGTTAATTACCTTAAATATTTGATGTTAATGATTTAAAGCAACTCAATATTGACTGCTAAATGTGTATATACAAGAAAATCGACTTTATACCTGAATATAAGATTGTCGAATTTTTCCAAATGCACTGCCGTTATGGCTTTATGTCAACTTCAGTAAGATGAAGAAGGTTAATTAACTTAACTATTTTATGCTAATGATTTAAAGCAACTCAATATCGACTGCTAAGTGTGTATATACAAGAAAATCGACTTTATACCTGAATATAAAGTGGTCGAATTCTTCCAAATGCACTGCCGTTATGGCTTTATGTCAACTTCAGCAAGATGAAGAAAGTTAGTTATCTTAAATATTTGATGTTAATGATTTAAAGCAACTCAATATCGACTGCTGAATGTGTATATGCAAGAAAATCGACTTTATACCTGAATATAAGATTGTCGAATTCTTCCAAACGCACTGCCGTTATGGCTTTATGTCAACTTCAGTATGATGAAGAAGGTTAATTAACTTATATATTTGATGTTAATGATTTGAAGCAACTCAATATTGACTGCTAAATGTGTATGTACAAGAAAATCGACTTTATACCTGAATATAAGATTGTCGAATTTTTCCAAATGCACTGCTGTCATGGCTTTTTGTTGACTTCAGTAAAATGAAGAAGGTTAATTAACTTAAATATTTGATGTTAATGATTTAAAGCAACTCAATATTGACTGATAAATGTGTATATACAAGAAAATCGACTTTGTACC
>NW_026090205.1:0-5770 GCF_024586455.1 Bactrocera neohumeralis
AGATGTTAAATTAATGATTTAAAGCAACTCAATATCGACTGCTAATGTGTATATACAAGAAAATGGACTTTATACCTGAATATAAGATTATCGAATTCTTCCAAATGCACTGCCGTTATGGCTTTATGTCAACTTCAGTAAGATGAAGAAGGTAAATTAACTTAAAGATGTTAAATTAATGATTTAAAGCAACTCAATATCGACTGCTTAATGTGTATATACAAGAAAATGGACTCTATACCTGAATATAAGATTGTCGAATTCTTCCAAATGCACTGCCGTTATGGCCTTATGTCAACTTCAGTAAGATGAAGAAGGTAAATTAACTTAAAGATGTTAAATTAATGATTTAAAGCAACTCAATATCGACTGCTTAATGTGTATATACAAGAAAATCGACTTTTTACCTGAATATAAGATTGTCGAATTCTTCCAAATGCACTGCCGTTATGGCTTTATATCCACTTCAGTAAGATGAAGAATGTTAAATTAATGATTTAAAGCAACTCAATATCGACTGCTTAATGTGTATATACAAGAAAATGGACTTTATACCTGAATATAAGATTGTCGAATTCTTCAAAATGCACTGCCGTTATGGCTTATGTCAACTTCAGTAAGATGAAGAAAGTGAATTAACTTAAAGATGTTAAATTAATGATTTAAACCAACTCAATATCGACTGCTTAATGTGTATATACAAGAAAATCGACTTTATACCTGAATATAAGATTGTCGAATTCTTCCAAATGTCTTTATGTCAACTTCAGTAAGATGAAGAAGGTAAATTAACTTAAAGATGTTAAATTAATGATTTAAAGCAACTCAATATCGACTGCTAAATGTGTATATACAAGAAAATCGACTTTTTACCTGAATATAAGATTATCGAATTCTTCCAAATGCACTGCCGTTATGGCTTTATGTCAACTTCAGTAAGATGAAGAAGGTAAATTAACTTAAAGATGTTAAATTAATGATTTAAAGCAACTCAATATCGACTGCTTAATGTGTATATACAAGAAAATGGACTCTATACCTGAATATAAGATTGTCGAATTCTTCCAAATGCACTGCCGTTATGGCTTTATGTCAACTTCAGTAAGATGAAGAAGGTAAATTAACTTAAAGATGTTAAATTAATGATTTAAAGCAACTCAATATCGACTGCTTAATGTGTATATACAAGAAAATCGACTTTATACCTGAATATAAGATTGTCGAATTCTTCCAAATGCACTGCCGTTATGGCTTTATGTCAACTTCAATAAGATGAAGAAGGTAAATTAACTTAAAGATGTTAAATTAATGATTTAAAGCAACTCAATATCGACTGCTAAATGTGTATATACAAGAAAATGGACTTTTACCTGAATATAAGATTATCGAATTCTTCCAAATGCACTGCCGTTATGGCTTTATGTCAACTTCAGTAAGATGAAGAAGGTAAATTAACTTAAAGATGTTAAATTAATGATTTAAAGCAACTCAATATCGACTGCTAAATGTGTATATACAAGAAAATGGACTTATACCTGAATATAAGATTGTCGAATTCTTCCAAATGCACTGCCGTTATGGCTTTATGTCAACTTCAGTAAGATGAAGAAGGTAAATTAACTTAAATATGTTAAATTAATGATTTAAAGCAACTCAATATCGACTGCTTAATGTGTATATACAAGAAAATGGACTTTATACCTGAATATAAGAATGTCGATCTCTTTCAAATGCACTGCCGTTATGGCTTTATAAACACTTCAGTAAGATGAAGAAGGTAAATTAACTTAAATATGTTAAATTAATGATTTAAAGCAACTCAATATCGACTGCTAAATGTGTATATACAAGAAAATCGACTTTATACCTGAATATAAGATTATCGAATTCTTCCAAATATACTGCCGTTATGGCTTTATGTCAACTTCAATAAGATGAAGAAGGTAAATTAACTTAAAGATGTTAAATTAATGATTTAAAGCATTTCAATATCGACTGCTAAATGTGTATATACAAGAAAATCGACTTTATGCCTGAATATGAGATTATCGAATTCTTCCAAATGCACTGCCGTTATGGCTTTATGTCAACTTCAGTAAGATGAAGAAGGTAAATTAACTTAAATATGTTAAATTAATGATTTAAAGCAACTCAATATCGACTGCTAAATGTGTATATACAAGAAAATCGACTTATTACCTGAATATGAGATTATCGAGTTCTTCCAAATGCACTGCCGTTATGGCCTTATGTCAACTTCAATAAGATGAAGAAGGTAAATTAACTTAAAGATGTTAAATTAATGATTTAAAGCAACTCAATATCGACTGCTTAATGTGTATATACAAGAAAATGGACTCTATACCTGAATATAAGATTATCGAATTCTTCCAAATGCACTGCCGTTATGGCTTTATGTCAACTTCAGTAAGATGAAGAAGGTAAATTAACTTAAAGATGTTAAATTAATGATTTAACGCAACTCAATATCGACTGCTTAATGTGTATATACAAGAAAATGGACTTTATACCTGAATATAAGATTGTCGAATTCTTCCAAATGCACTGCCGTTATGGCCTTATGTCAACTTCAATAAGATGAAGAAGGTAAATTAACTTAAAGATGTTAAATTAATGATTTAAAGCAACTCAATATCGACTGCTAAATGTGTATATACAAGAAAATCGACTTTTTACCTGAATATAAGATTGTCGAATTCTTCCAAATGCACTGCCGTTATGGCTTTATGTCAACTTCAATAAGATGAAGAAGGTAAATTAACTTAAAGATGTTAAATTAATGATTTAAAGCAACTCAATATCGACTGCTTAATGTATATATACAAAAAATTCGGCTCTATACCTGAATATAAGATTGTCGAATTCTTCCAAATGCACTGCCGTTATGGCCTTATGTCAACTTCAATAAGATGAAGAAGGTAAATTGACTTAAAGATGTTAAATTACTGATTTAAAGCAACTCAATATCGACTGCTAAATGTGTATATACAAGAAAATCGACTTTTTACCTGAATATGAGATTATCGAATTCTTCCAAATGCACTGCCGTTATGGCTTTATGTCAACTTCAATAAGATGAAGAAGGTAAATTAACTTAAAGATGTTAAATTAATGATTTAAAGCAACTCAATATCGACTGCTTAATGTGTATATACAAGAAAATGGACTTTATACCTGAATATAAGATTGTCGAATTCTTCCAAATGCACTGCCGTTATGACTTTATGTCAACTTCAGTAAGATGAAGAAGGTAAATTAACTTAAATATGTTAAATTAATGATTTAAAGCAACTCAATATCGACTGCTTAATGTGTATATACAAGAAAATGGACTCTATACCTGAATATAAGATTGTCGAATTCTTCCAAATGCACTGCCGTTATGGCTTTATGTCAACTTCAAGAAGATGAAGAAGGTAAATTAACTTAAAGATGTTAAATTAATGATTTAAAGCAACTCAATATCGACTGCTTAATGTGTATATACAAGAAAATGGACTTTATACCTGAATATAAGATTGTCGAATTCTTCCAAATGCACTGCCGTTATAACTTTATGTCAACTTCAATAAGATGAAGAAGGTAAATTAACTTAAAGATGTTAAATTAATGATTTAAAGCAACTCAATATCGACTGCTTAATGTGTATATACAAGAAAATGGACTTTATACCTGAATATAAGATTGTCGAATTCTTCCAAATGCAACTGCCGTTATGGCCATATGTCAACTTCAATAAGATGAAGAAGGTAAATTAACTTAAAGATGTTAAATTAATGATTTAAAGCAACTCAATATCGACTGCTAAATGTGTATATACAAGAAAATGGACTTATACCTGAATATAAGATTGTCGAATTCTTCCAAATGCACTGCCGTTATGGCTTTATGTCAACTTCAGTAAGATGAAGAAGGTAAATTAACTTAAAGATGTTAAATTAATGATTTAAAGCAACTCAATATCGACTGCTAAATGTGTATATACAAGAAAATCGAATTTTTGCCTGAATATGAGATTATCGAATTCTTCCAAATGCACTGCCGTTATGGCTTTATGTCAACTTCAGTAAGATGAAGAAGGTAAATTAACTTAAATATGTTAAATTAATGATTTAAAGCAACTCAATATCGACTGCTTAATGTGTATATACAAGAAAATCGACTTTTTACCTGAATATGAGATTATCGAATTCTTCCAAATGCACTGCCGTTATGGCTTTATGTCAACTTCAGTAAGATGAAGAAGGTAAATTAACTTAAATATGTTAAATTAATGATTTAAAGCAACTCAATATCGACTGCTAAATGTGTATATACAAGAAAATCGACTTTTTACCTGAATATGAGATTATCGAATTCTTCCAAATGCACTGCCGTTATGGCTTTATGTCAACTTCAGTGAGATGAAGAAGGTAAATTAACTTAAATATGTTAAATTAATGATTTAAAGCAACTCAATATCGACTGCTTAATGTGTATATACAAGAAAATGGACTTTATACCTGAATATAAGATTATCGAATTCTTCCAAATGCACTGCCGTTATGGCTTTATGTCAACTTCAGTAAGATGAAGAAGGTAAATTAACTTAAATATGTTAAATTAATGATTTAAAGCAATTCAATATCGACTGCTTAATGTGTATATACAAGAAAATGGACTTTATCCCTGAATATAAGATTGTCGAATTCTTCCAAATGCACTGCCGTTATGGCCTTATGTCAACTTCAATAAGATGAAGAAGGTAAATTAACTTAAATATGTTAAATTAATGATTTAAAGCAACTCAATATCGACTGCTAAATGTGTTTATACAAGAAAATCGGCTTTATACCTGAATATAAGATTGTCGAATTCTTCCAAATGCACTGCCGTTATGGCTTTATGTCAACTTCAGTAAGATGAAGAAGGTAAATTAACTTAAAGATGTTAAATTAATGATTTAAAGCAACTCAATATCGACTGCTAAATGTGTATATACAAGAAAATCGAATTTTACCTGAATGTAAGATTATCGAATTCTTCCAAATGCACTGCCGTTATGGCTTTATGTCAACTTCAGTAAGATGAAGAAGGTAAATTAACTTAAAGATGTTAAATTAATGATTTAAAGCAACTCAATATCGACTGCTAAATGTGTATATACAAGAAAATCGACTTTTTACCTGAATATGAGATTATCGAATTCTTCCAAATGCACTGCCGTTATGGCTTTATGTCAACTTCAGTAAGATGAAGAAGGTAAATTAACTTAAAGATGTTAAATTAATGATTTAAAGCAACTCAATATCGACTGCTAAATGTGTATATACAAGAAAATCGACTTTTTACCTGAATATAAGATTATCGAATTCTTCCAAATGCACTGCCGTTATGGCTTTATGTCAACTTCAGTAAGATGAAGAAGGTAAATTAACTTAAATATGTTAAATTAATGATTTAAAGCAACTCAATATCGACTGCTTAATGTGTATATACAAGAAAATGGACTTTATCCCTGAATATAAGATTGTCGAATTCTTCCAAATGCACTGCCGTTATGGCCTTATGTCAACTTCAGTAAGATGAAGAAGGTAAATTAACTTAAAGATGTTAAATTAATGATTTAAAGCAACTCAATATCGACTGCTAAATGTATATATACAAGAAAATCGACTTTTTGCCTGAATATGAGATTGTCGAATTCTTCCAAACTCAATATCGACTGCTTATTGTGTATGTACAAGAAAATGGACTTTATCCCTGAATA